>NC_060180.1:6878587-6998587 GCF_021184085.1 Oncorhynchus gorbuscha | reverse complement strand
GACCACAGTCTCAAAGAAAACCATTAGTAACACACTACGCCGTCATGGATTAAAATCCTGCAGCGCACGCAAGGTCCCCCTGCTGAAGCCAACGCATGTCCAGGCCCGTCTGAAGTTTGCCAATGACCATCTGGATGATCCAGAGGAGGAATGGGAGAAGGGCATGTGGTCTGATGAGACAAAAATAAAGCTTTTTGGTCTAAACTCCACTCGCTGTGTTTAGAGGAAGAAGAAGGATGAGTACAACCCCAAGAACGTCATCCCAACCGTGAAGCATGGAGGTGGAAACATCATTCTTTGGGGATGCTTTTCTGCAAAGGGGACAGGACGACTGCACCGTATTGAGGGGAGGATGGATGGGGCCATGTATCGCAAGATCTTGGCCAACAACCTCCTTCCCTCAGTAAGAGCATTGAAGATGGGTTGTGGCTGGGTCTTCCAGCATGACAATGACCCGAAACACACAGCCAGGGCAACTAAGGAGTGGCTCCGTAAGAAGCATCTCAAGGTCCTGGAGTGGCCTAGCCAGTCTCCAGACCTGGACCCAATAGATAACCCAGCGACAGCCCCGAAACCTGAAGGATCTGGATAAGGTCTGTATGGAGGAGTGGGCCAAAATCCCTGCTGCAGTGTGTGCAAACCTGGTCAAGAACTACAGGAAACGTATGATCTCTGTAATTGCAAACAAAGGTTTCTGTACCAAATATTAAGTTCTGCTTTTCTGATGTATCAAATACTTGTCATGCAATAAAATACAAATTAATTATTTAAAAATCAAACAATGTGATTTTCTGGATTTTTTTAGATTCCTTCTCTCACAGTTGAAGTGTACCTATGACAAATTACAGACCTCTACATGCTTTGTAAGTAGGAAAACCTGCAAAATCGGCAGTGTATCAAATCAAACTTGTTCTCCCCACTGTGCCTTGGAATCGGTACATCAAATATCTCCTCCTAAATATTTTGCAATCTTTACGGCACAGCTGTCAACATGCTGGTCCTCAAATGAAACTGGTATACTTTCCTATTTATGCTACTTTTTTTCCCAGTTTGATCCTTTATATTGGGCAGACAGACCAGTTCCCTACCTCCTCCCGCTGCCACCTGCGTCCTCCATTTTTGGGGTAATGCTGTAATCAATTGGTTGTGATCCTGGATTGAGCAAGACATTCCCAAACAATTCCAATAACTCCATGAAAGACATAACTCCACCATTCCAATATCATTTAAAAACAATACACCCTTTTCAAACATATTTTTCAAACAGTTTAAGTCGGAAGTTTACATACACCTTAAGGATGACGCAGAATACAGTTCCCATGAAGGAACATCACTCAGCGGAATTTCAGAGCGCCACCTATAGTTTTTGATAAAACTCAAGCTTTCATTAAACTTTCATTAAAATACACATTCAAGGTAGTGAATTAAAGCTACACTCGTTGTGAATCTATCCACCAAGTCAGATTTGTAAAATGCTTTTCGGCGAAAGCATGAGAAGCTATTATCTGATAGCATGTACCCCCAAAATACTGCAACGTCACCTAACACGACAGATTTTGCGGTAGCCGGCGCTACCCAAAACGCAGAAATAAAATATAAAACATTCATTACCTTTGACAAGCTTCTTTCTTGGCACTCCTAGATGTCCCATAAACATCACTATTGGGTCTTTTTTTTCGATTAAATCGGTCCATATATAGCCTAGATATCGATCTATGAAGACTGTGTAATCAAGGAAAAAAACAGTTTGATAACGCAACGTCATTTTTTTTTATTAAAAAAGTTGACGATAAACTTTCACAAAACACTTCGAAATACTTTTGTAATGCAACTTTAGGTATTAGTAAACGTTAATAATCTATCAAAATGATCACGGGGCGATGTATATTCAATAGCTCCACGTCCTGATATCGTGTCCAAATATTCCTCAACCAAAACATCCGGTCGGAGACCGGAAAGAATGTGCTGCCTTGTGTCGGTTTGACCAAGAAACAAATCCGAGACAAATGACAAGACTGTTGACATCGTGTGGAAGCTGTGGGTATTGCAACCTCGGCCCCATTTAATGTGGTTCACGTTTAACAATTGGTTGAAGTGGCGCATGGATATATTTTCCCATTTTCAGTGATCAGATTTTCCTGCACTTTTCGATGAAACACAAGTTCTGTTATAGTCACAGCCGTGATTTAACCAGTTTTATAAATGTCTGAGTGTTTTCTATCCACACATACTAATCATATGCATATACTATATATTTACATTTACATTTAAGTCATTTAGCAGACGCTCTTATCCAGAGCGACTTACAAATTGGTGCATTCACCTTATGACATCCAGTGGGACAGTCACTTAACAATAGTGCATCTAAAACTTAGGGGGGGGGTGGGGTGAGAGGGATTACTTAACCTATCCTAGGTATTCCTTAAAGAGGTGGGGTTTCAGGTGTCTCCGGAAGGTGGTGATTGACTCCGCTGTCCTGGCGTCGTGAGAGGGTTTGTTCCACCATTGGGGGGGCCAGGGCAGCGAACAGTTTTGACTGGGCTGAGCGGGAGCTGTACTTCCTCAGTGGTAGGGAGGCGAGCAGGCCAGAGGTGGATGAACGCAGTGCCCTTGTTTGGGTGTAGGGCCTGATCAGAGCCTGGAGGTACTGAGGTGCCGTTCCCCTCACAGCTCCGTAGGCAAGCACCATGGTCTTGTAGCGGATGCGAGCTTCAACTGGAAGCCA
Organism: Oncorhynchus gorbuscha; assembly: GCF_021184085.1. Taxonomy (NCBI): domain Eukaryota; kingdom Metazoa; phylum Chordata; class Actinopteri; order Salmoniformes; family Salmonidae; genus Oncorhynchus; species Oncorhynchus gorbuscha. Next base: position 6,995,862 of record NC_060180.1, on the reverse strand, counting down.
GTGGAGAGAACGGAGGAGCGGGGTGACGTGAGAGAACTTGGGAAGGTTGAACACCAGACGGGCTGCGGCGTTCTGGATGAGTTGAAGGGGTTTAATGGCACAGGCAGGGAGCCCAGCCAACAGCGAGTTGCAGTAATCCAGACGGGAGATGACAAGTGCCTGGATTAGGACCTGCGCCGCTTCCTGTGTGAGGCAGGGTCGTACTCTGCGGATGTTGTAGAGCATGAACCTACAGGAACGGGCCACCGCCTTGATGTTAGTTGAGAACGACAGGGTGTTGTCCAGGATCACGCCAAGGTTCTTGGCGCTCTGGGAGGAGGACACAATGGAGTTGTCAACCGTGATGGCGAGATCATGGAACGGGCAGTCCTTCCCGGGAGGAAGAGCAGCTCCGTCTTGCCGAGGTTCAGCTTGAGGTGGTGATCCGTCATCCACACTGATATGTCTGCCAGACATGCAGAGATGCGATTCGCCACCTGGTCATCAGAAGGGGGAAAGGAGAAGATTAATTGTGTGTCGTCTGCATAGCAATGATAAGAGAGACCATGTGAGGTTATGACAGAGCCAAGTGACTTGGTGTATAGCGAGAATAGGAGAGGGCCAAGAACAGAGCCCTGGGGGACACCAGTGGTGAGAGCGCGTGGTGAGGAGACAGATTCTCGCCACGCCACCTGGTAGGAGCGACCTGTCAGGTAGGACGCAATCAAGCGTGGGCCGCGCCGGAGATGCCCAACTCGGAGAGGGTGGAGAGGAGGATCTGATGGTTCACAGTATCGAAGGCAGCCGATAGATCTAGAAGGATGAGAGCAGAGGAGAGAGAGTTAGCTTTAGCAGTGCGGAGCGCCTCCGTGATACAGAGGAGAGCAGTCTCAGTTGAATGACTAGTCTTGAAACCTGACTGATTTGGATCAAGAAGGTCATTCAGAGAGAGATAGCGGGAGAGCTGGCCAAGGACGGCACGTTCAAGAGTTTTGGAGAGAAAAGAAAGAAGGGATACTGGTCTGTAATTGTTGACATCGGAGGGATCGAGTGTAGGTTTTTTCAGAAGGGGTGCAACTCTCGCTCTCTTGAAGACGGAAGGGACGTAGCCAACGGTCAGGGATGAGTTGATGAGCGAGGTGAGGTAAGGGAGAAGGTCTCCGGAAATGGTCTGGAGAAGAGAGGAGGGGATAGGGTCAAGCGGGCAGGTTGTTGGGCGGCCGGCCGTCACAAGACGCGAGATTTCATCTGGAGAGAGAGGGGAGAAAGAGGTCAGAGCACAGGGTAGGGCAGTGTGAGCAGAACCAGCGGTGTCGTTTGACTTAGCAAACGAGGATCGGATGTCGTCGACCTTCTTTTCAAAATGGTTGACGAAGTCATCTGCAGAGAGGGAGGAGGGGGGGGAGGGGCGGAGGATTCAGGAGGGAGGAGAAGGTGGCAAAGAGCTTCCTAGGGTTAGAGGCAGATGCTTGGAATTTAGCGTGGTAGAAAGTGGCTTTAGCAGCAGAGACAGAGGAGGAAAATGTAGAGAGGAGGGAGTGAAAGGATGCCAGGTCCGCAGGGAGGCGAGTTTTCCTCCATTTCCGCTCGGCTGCCCGGAGCCCTGTTCTGTGAGCTCGCAATGAGTCATCGAGCCACGGAGCGGGAGGGAGGACCGAGCCGGCCTGGAGGATAGGGGACATAGAGAGTCAAGGGATGCAGAGAGGGAGGAGAGGAGGGTTGAGGAGGCAGAATCAGGAGATAGGTGGGAGAAGGTTTGAGCGGAGGGAAGAGATGATAGGATGGAAGAGGAGAGAGTAGCGGGGGAGAGAGAGCGAAGGTTGGGACGGCGCGATACCATCCGAGTAGGGGCAGTGTGGGAGGTGTTGGATGAGAGCGAGAGGGAAAAGGATACAAGGCAGTGGTCGGAGACTTGGAGGGAGTTGCAATGAGGTTAGTGGAAGAACAGCATCTAGTAAAGATGAGGTCGAGCGTATTGCCTGCCTTGTGAGTAGGGGGAAGGTGAGAGGGTGAGGTCAAAAGAGGAGAGGAGTGGAAAGAAGGAGGCAGAGAGGAAAGAGTCAAAGGTAGACGTGGGGAGGTTAAAGTCGCCCAGAACTGTGAGAGGTGAGCCGTCCTCAGGAAAGGAGCTCATCAAGGCATCAAGCTCATTGATGAACTCTCCGAGGGAACCTGGAGGGCGATAAATGATAAGGATGTTAAGCTTGAAAGGGCTAGTAACTGTGACAGCGTGGAATTCAAAGGAGGCGATAGACAGATGGGTAAGGGGAGAAAGAGAGAATGACCACTTGGGAGAGATGAGGATCCCGGTGCCACAACCCCGCTGACCAGACGCTCTCGGGGTGTGCGAGAACACGTGGGCGGACGAAGAGAGAGCAGTAGGAGTAGCAGTGTTGTCTGTGGTGATCCATGTTTCCGTCAGTGCCAAGAAGTCGAGGGACTGGAGGGAGGCATAGGCTGAGATGAACTCTGCCTTGTTGACCGCAGATTGGCAGTTCCAGAGGCTACCGGAGACCTGGAACTCCACGTGGGTCGTGCGCGCTGGGACCACCAGAGTAGGGTGGCCGCGGCCACGCGGTGAGGAGCGTTTGTATGGTCTGTGCAGAGAGGAGAGAACAGGGATAAACAGACACATAGTTGACAGGCTACAGAAAAGGCTACGCTAATGCAAAGGAGATTGGAATGACAAGTGGACTACACGTCTCGAATGTTCAGAAAGTTAAGCTACGTAGCAAGAATCTTATTGACTAAAATGATTAAAATGATACAGTACTGCTGAAGTAGGCCAGCTGGCAGTGGGTGCGTTGTTGACACTACACTAATCAAGTCGTTCCGTTGAGTGTAATAGTTTCTGCAGTGTTGCTATTCGGGGGCTAGCAGGCTAGCTAGCAGTGTTGTTTGCGTTACGTTGCGTTAAAGAACGACAATAGATGGCTAGCGAACCTAGAAAATCGCTCTAGACTACACAATTATCTTTGATACAAAGACGGCTATGTAGCTAGCTAAGTAGCTAGCTACGATCAAACAAATCAAACCGTTGTACTGTAATGAAATGAAGTGAAAATGTGATACTACCTGTGAGTGCGACCGGGTAGTTGAGTTCTATACAGAAGACGTTGGCTAGCGATGGCTAGCTGTTGGCTAGCTAGCAGAGTCACCTACGTTAAGGACGACAAATAGCTGGCTAGCTAACCTCGGTAAATTAAGATAATCACTCTAAGACTACACACTCTAAACCTAAACAACACAATTATCTTGGATACGATGATACGAAGACAGCAAAGACAGCTATGTAGCTAGCTAACACTAAACTAATCAAGTCGTTCAGTTGAGTGTGATAGTTTCTCCAGTGCAGCTAATCAGTGGACGTTAGCTAGCTGGCTAGTGAAGACTACGTTAGGACGGCGAAATACGATAATTACGCAATTATCTTTGATACAAAGACGGCTATGTAGCTAGCTGAGAAGAATTTGCTAAGATAAGACAAATCAAACCGTTGTGATATAATGAAATATAATGAAAAAGTTATACTACCCGTTGGAGCGACGTGCAGATGCGACCACTCGCTCCAACCGGAGCAGGGTGCTGAAATGTTGCGATTTTTAACAAAAAGTTGCGAAAATTCGCAATAAAACCCTAACAGGTTTTAACCAAATACATTTAAACTCAGTTTCACAATTCCTGACATTTAATCCTAGTAAAAATTCCCTGTTTTAGGACAGTTGGGATCACCACTTTATTTTAAGAATGTCAAATGTCAGAATAACAGTAGAGAGAATGATTTATTTCAGATTTTATTTCTTTCATCACATTCCCAGTGGGTCAGTTTACAATTAGTATTTGGTAGCATTGCCTTTAAATGGTTTAACTTGGGTTAAATGTTTCAAATAGCCTTCCACAAGCTTCCCACAATAAGTTGTGTGAATTTTGGCACATTCCTCCTGACAGAGTCAGGTTAGTCAGCTTCCTTGCTAGCACGCACTTTTTCAGTTCTGCCCACAAATTATCTACAGGATTGAGGTCAGGGTTTTGTGATGGCCGCTCCAATACAGTGACTTTGTTGTCCTTAAGCCATTTTGCCACAACTTTGGAAGTATGCTTGGGGTCATTGCCCATTTGGAAGACCCATTTGCGACCAAGTTTAACTGATGTCTTGAGATGTTGCTTCACTATATCCACATAATTTTCTCTCCTCATGATGCCATCTATTTTGTGAAGTGCACCAGTCCCTCCTGCAGCAAAGCACCCACACAACATGATGCTGCCATCCCTGTGCTTCACGGTTGGGATGATGTTTTTTGGCTTGCAAGCCTCCCCCTTTTTCCTTGTTCTATTATCTCTAATAGTTGTGCATTTGCAAACTCATTCAGAGGGTGAGGATGAGATAAACAAAAAACATCTGCTTAAAATATTTAGCTTCCTCTTTTGAAATATAATTCAGTGATTCATGGATTCTTCCGTCTTTAGCAACAAGTTTCTGCAAATTATTTGAGTAGCGTTCCTGTGTTGGAAATTGAGGAAGAATTTGATACATTTTTTCTCCATATTCCATTCAGTTTGTTTATTTTTGTTGTAGATTACATTAGATTGTTCTTGAATATGTTCCTCCAGTTCTTTTTGTTTTTCCTCTAACTTGTTTTGTATCTGTATTTCGCTTGTCTTCACTTTAGACAGAAACAGCTTTTTTAAACTGATGAATATTGAATTGAATGACCCATGAAGGTACATTTGAAGGTAACCCAAACAATAATGGATGAGCTCATGAGGGCTCTTTGAGTGAGTGGTCAGGCAGAGTGCCACAGCCTCGGTCTGGCGCGCTCACGTGAAAGGTTCCACTTCATTTGTACAGACAAAGGAATTGTTTTATGTTAAAAACATCCTAAAGATTGGTTCCATATTTAGTTTGGCATGTTTCTACGGGCTGTAACGGAACTTTTTTAACTTTTCGTCCGACGTTCGGCGTGTCCTGAACGCGCTTTTGGATTTGTTTACCAAACGCCCTAACAAAAGAAGATATTTGGACATAACTGATGGACATTATCGAACAAATCAAACATTTATGGTGGAACTGGGATTCCTGGGAGTGCATTCTGATGAAGATCAAAGGTAAGTGAATATTTAAAATGCTATTTCTGAGTAATGTTGACTACCCAATATGGCAGGTATCTTTTTGGCTGCTTTGTTGTCTAAAGGCTGTACTCAGATTATTTCTTGGTTTGCTTTCTCCATAAAGTTTTTTAAAAATCTGACACAGCGCTTGCATTAAGGAGAAGTTTATCGAAAGTTCCATGTATAATAGTCATATCTTTATCAATGTTTATTATGAGTATTTCTGTCATTTGATGTGGCTCTCTGCACAATCACCGCGTGTTTTCGAACTACTGAACGTAACGCGCCAATGTAAACTCAGATTTTTTGATATACATATTAACATACATGTATTGTGTAGCAAAGTCCTATGAGTGTCATCTGATGAAGATTATCAAAGGTTAGTGATTAATTCTCTCTATTTGTGCTTTTTGTGACTCCTCTCTTTGGCTGGAAAAATGGCTGTGTTTTTCTGTGGCTTGGTGGTGACCTAACATAATCGTTTGTGGTGCTTTCGCTGTAAATCCTTTTTGAAATCAGACTGTGGCTGGATTAACGAGAATTGTATCTTTAAATGGTGTAAAATACTTGTATGCTTGAGGAATTTAAATTTTTGTTGTTTTGAATTTGGCGCCCTGCACTTGCACTGGCTGTTGCAGGGGGGTTGCAGGGGGGTTCCACAGGTTAAGGATGTAGAGTGAGTTTCCTGTAAACCGTATATGTTACATTCCGTCCATTTTTGCCACTTAAAGGCTGATCGCCTTTTCTTATCAACTGCTATGCAGATACAATTATAACTGGCTATACTCATGTTCTTTTTGTTTGCTTTTAGTTGTTTTATTCCCTTGCCTGTTTGCCTGTGAGCCAATACCACAGATGTTAGAACATTGAGTCAGGATATTAAGTGTGAAGTAGATCTGAGTAGGTTGACATGTGTGATAGTGGATGTGATTTAGTGCGAGTGTGTATGATGTCTGGATAAGGTTAAGACTATAATGTGTGAAATAAATAATAACCCAGCCAATTTGCATGGTTGAGTGTATGTGTGTAACATGAAGTTGAGAATAGCCTTAATATTCAGGAGGATAAATGTAATCCATATCATCATCATATTTGCATCATTATTACATTAAACATCACTTTCATAGAAATACACATTCCAGCATTTCCATAATAATTGACGTTTCACGTGGTTATGAAAGGCACATTGCATTACTACAGAGATGGCTTCCCTACAGTACAAATGTATACCGTACAATATGATATTATTCCCCAATGTCCCTGTTCTGAGATCTTCCTATTGCTTGTTGTAAACATGTAGAGAAAGATTCACAAAAGATAGACAAACAAAACACATTACGTTATAGAAAAGTGCCACAGATGTCTCATGTTTTGAAAGAGCTTGCAATTGGCATGCTGACAGCAGGAATGTCCAACGGAGCTGTTGCCAGAGAATGTTCATTTCTCTACCAAAAGTCGCCTCCAACATTGTTTTAGAGAATTTGGCAGTACGTCCAACCGGCCTTACAAAAGCACACCAAGTGTAACCACGCCAGCCCAGGACCTCCACATCCGGCTTCTTCCCTTGCGGGATCGTATGACAACAGCCAACCGGCCAGATGACTAAACTGAGGAGTATATCTGTCTGTAATAAGCCCTTTTGTAAGGAAAAACTCATTCTGAAAACTTCTTTTTTTTTTTTTTTCATGTTATTTTTGCATTTCAGCCTAGCTCAGTGCTATCTATTGTGGAGGGGTGGCTAGTGGAAAATACAGAGCGTAGGGGTTGGGAATCGTCTATAGTTGCCCCATAATTGGCTAAGTATTCTGTCACCCATGGGAACACTACGTCACTGAAAAACCTACAAGGAGAGGTAGAGTTCAAGCCCCCCTGGGGGCTGCATTATATTTAGATTAGAAGTGCCCATCCAATTAGGCTCACGGTCTTGGCCACAGATAAAATTAGGTCAAATCACGTTAGATCTACCATCGCTTTGATCTGACATGTCAATACCATACTTTCAGAATCTTAGCCAGCAAGCTAGACAAGCAGTCATAACCATGAATCAGGTTGACAATATACTAGCACATTTTTCATCCAATTATAGATAAAACATATCGGTGCTCATCGACCATTGGACATAAACATTACACAACAAGTTGGAAATTGCAACTTCAACAATGAGTGGTTTGGAAGGAATCAGTGGCTAATTGTAAGCATCACTATTTTGCTTCCCCTGCTATTCTGTGGAGATGGTGTGTGGTCCAAGTCTGGGTTTAAGGGTCTCTTTTCCAAGCTTAAAAGGATAAACATTCACACGCAATGTCATGGGCCAGAAAAGGTTGAATACGTTGGCCATGCTGTCAATCCAACTTCTGCCACATTCAAAACACCTGGAAACTCAAAACTGGGAAGTCTCAGACTTCAGTGAGTTCAAGACAACTGGGAACTCAAAGAAAAAAAACAAGCTCCAACTGGAAAAATATGTTTTGAACGGTCATCCAACTGGGAATTGCAAGTCGGGAACTCGGGCCTAGAAGAACCGACCGAACACCGAACACAAGAAGAACCGACGTGCCTCCTTCCTGTTCAAGTGAGAACAGCACAACGGAGAGTCCAAAAATGTATTGTATGCTGCTGCATAGATGATGTAATATGCCAGGGAGAAATGTATTCTGCAGCTAAGAAAGTAATAAGTGTATTTTGTGTAGTAAGCTGTTTGTATCCCTTGACAATAATGGACGTTTCACGTGTCCCCAACCGATTGTGGTTTGTTTTTTTTGTTTACTTGTGTTTTTTTGTCAATTATTTCGTACATAATGTTGCCGCTACTGTCTCTTATGACCGAAAATAACTTCGACATCAGAACTGCGATAACTCACCACGGACTGGCAGAATCTTTTTGTCCATTAAACGAGTCTGACAAGCCTGCCCCAAACAATATACTGCTTTCTCTGGAACAGGCCCATATCCTGTGATTTGCGTGAAGAGGAGGCGGACAAAAAGGGTCCAAAGGGCCGACTGACTTCTGAGAATTCGTAGGCGATTGAATAAACCCCCACTTCCTTCCATTCTGCTCGCAAGGGGTGGCGGGCTATGTATTTTTGTAAATAACCGCTGGTGCACGATATCTAAGGAAGTCTCGAACTATTGCTGGCCTGAGGTAGAGTATCTCATGATAAGCTGTCGACCACACTATCTACCTAGAGAGTTTATCATCTGTATTTCTGTAGCTGTTTACATACCACAAGTCAGAGGCTGGCACTAAGACAGCATTGAATGAGCTGTATTCCGCCATAAGCAAACAAGAAAACTCACCCAGGGACGACACTCCTTGTGACCGGGGACTTTAATGCAGGGAAACATAAATCAGTTTTACCATATTGCTATCAGCATGTTACATGTGAAACCAGAGGAGAGAAAAAAAAACTCTGGACCCACTTTACTCCACACATAGAGACGCATACAAAGCTCTCAGTCACCCTCCATTTGGCAAATCTGACCATAATTCTATCCTCCTGATTCCTGCTTACAAGCAAACCTTAAAGAAGGAAGCACCAGTGGCTAGAGCAATAGAAAAATGGTCAGATGAAGCAGATGCTACATGACTGTTTTGGTAGCACAGGAATATGGTCCGGGATTCCACCGATGGCAGAGGAGTACACCACATCAGTCATTGGCTTCATTAATAAGTGCATCGATAACGTCGTCCCCACAGCGACCGTACGCACATACCCCAACCAGAAGCCATGGATTACAGGCAACATCCGCACGGAGCTAAAGGCTAGAGCTGCCGCATTCAAGGAGTGGGACTGTAACCCGGACATTTATAAGAAATCCCGCTGTGCCCTCCGACGAACCATCAAACAGGCAAAAAGTCAATACAAGACTAAGATCGAATCGTACTACAACGGCTCCGACGCTCGTCGAATGTGGCAGGGCTTGCAAACAATTACATACTATAATTACTACCGACCCGTAGCACTCACGTCTGTAGCCATGAAGTGCTTTGAAAGCTGGTCATGGCTCGCATCAACACCATTATCCCAGAAACCCTAGACCCACACCAATGTGCATACTGCCCCAACAGATCCACAGATGATGCAGTCTCTATTGCACTCCACACTGCCCTTTCCCACCTGGACAAAAAGGAACACTTCTGTGAGAATGCTTTCATTGACTACAGCTTAGTGTTCAACACCCTCAAAGCTCATCAATAAACTGAGGACCCTGGGACTAAACACCTCCCTCTGCAACTGGATCCTGGACTTCCTGACGGACCGCCCTCAGGTGGTAAGAGTAGGTAACAACACATCCGCCACACTGATCCTCAACACAGGGGCCCCTCAGGGGTGCGTGCTCAGTTCCCTCCTGTACTCCCTGTTCACTCATGACTGCACGGCCAGGCACGACTCCATCACCATCATTAAGTTTGTTGATGACACAACAGTGGTAGGCCTGATCACTGACAGCGACTAGACAGCCTACAGGGAGGAGGGTCAGAGATCTGGCCTTGTGGTGCCAGAACAACAACCTCTCCCTCAACGTGATCAAGACAAAGGAGATTATTGTGGACTACAGGGAAAAAAGGGGACCAAGCATGCCCGCCATTATCAATGACCGGGCTGTAGTGGAGCAGGTTGAGAGCTTCAAATTCCTTGGTGTCCACATTAACAAACTAACATGGACCAAGCACACCAAGACAGTCATGAAGAGGGCACGACAAAACCTATTCCCGGAGATTGATAATATTTGGCATGGGTCCTCAGATCCTCAAAAGGTTCTACAGCTGAACCATCGAGAGCATCCTGGGATGCATCACTGCCTGGTATGGAAACTGCTCGGCCTCTGACCACAAGGCACTACAGAGGGTAGTGCGTACGGCCCAGTACGTCACTGGGGCCAAGCTTCCTGCCATCCAGGACCTCTATGCCAGGCGGTGTCAGAAGAAGGCCCTAAAAATTGTCACGGACTCCAGCCACCTTAGAGAGAACAGTCTCTGTCTGCTACCGCACGGCAAACGGTACCAGAGCGCCAAATCTAGGTCAAAAAGCTTCTAAACAGCTTCCACCCCAAGCCATAAGACTCCTGAACATCTAATCAAATGGCTATCCAGACTATTTGCATTCCCCCCCCCCCCTCTTTTACATCGCTGCTACTCTCTGTTATTATCATCTATACATAGTCACTTTAATAACTCTACCCACATGTACATATTACCTCAACTAACCGGTGCCCCTGCACATTGACTCTGTATATAGTCTTGCTATTGTTATTTTACTGCTGCTATTTAATTACTTGTTACTTTTATTTCTTATTCTTATCCATATTTTATTTTTATTTTTAAACTGCATTGTTGGTTAAGGCCTTGTAAGCAAGCATTTCACTGTAAGGTCCTGTTGTATTCGGCACATGACTAATAAAATGTTATTTGATGTGCTTCACCCTAATAATTTGGTCCCTTTCACCCTCAAAACATAGCCTACTGTTCTTTTTTTTGTTCTTTTTTTGTGTATTTTACCCCTTTTTTCTCCCCAATTTCATGGTATCCAATTGTTTTAGCAGCAACTATCTTGTCTCATCGCTACAACTCCCGTACGGGCTCGGGAGAGACGAAGGTTGAAAGTCATGCGTCCTCCGATACACCCAACCAAACCGCACTGCTTCTTAACACAGCGCCACCCGGAAGCCAGCCGCACCAATGAGTTGGAGGAACACCGTGCGCACCTGACAACCTTGGTTATCGCACACTGCGCCCGGCCCACCTCAGGAGTCGCTGGTGCGCGATGAGACAAGGATTTCCCTACAGGCCAAACCCTCCCTAACCCAGACGACACTAGGCCAATTGTGCATCGCCCCACGGACCTCCCAGTCGCGGCCGGTTACGACAGAGCCTGGGCGCGAACCCAGAGTCTTTGGTGGCACAGCTGGCGCTGCAGTACAGCACCCTTCACCACTTCGCCACCCGGGAGTCCTTAGCCTACTGTTCTGACTTGGTATTGCACATTTAGCATATCGGCTGTTTTGGAGAAATGTCATCATTCGAATATTGTAAGCACTTTCATTGTCTGCTTATATGCCCCCTTAATTTATCTTACAGTTCTGACTTGGTGTACAGGGAGAAAATCATGTAAGAATGGCCCATGTTCTGAATTGTTTCTGTACAGGTCATAAGTTCTGAAGAAATAGTTCTATCGGCAACATCTGTCTTAGCTCGCTCTTAATCAAAATGACGGATTGCCACTTATCCACTCATCATTCCCTTATGCAATAGCTTGCACATCTCAATTGTCATAAAAAAACACACACATTTTTTTAAGCAAGTCAGCCATATCAGCTGTATTTTAAAGGCAGTAAATGAGGCTGAATGAACTGTTTCACTGCCAGACGAGGTTCCGCTGATAGCCAGGTGTAGCAGTGGTGAGGATTCACTCCATGGTGCTGAAAACAAAGCTCTGCTGTTGGGACAGCTTTATGTAGGCCCTAACAGTTTGTGGGCACCGTTTGTCACCGTTATAGTGCAATTAATGTATTGTTTAGTGTTGTGGCTTTGCTGGCATGATTATTTTTGCCTCACCAAGACGTACATGGTAAAATCGCCACTGTGTGTGTGTGTGTGTGTGTATATAACGCATTAGCCTGTAGTTTCATAAAGCTTTGATAAAAAGGGAACTTTCACATTACACGGTTATGTGAGGTGCCAGAATTGGCAGAGAGGTGCTGTCTAGACTCACCTCTTCGTACTGCAATGTGCCAAAAGTCAATTAAATACTCTTCCTATTTTATTGCAATGTTTCACACCTCGTAACAACGCTGGTATGGCCTCTGGCCCACTGTAATTTAACTGTCAAATCAAAACAGGCTTTTCTCCTTTTCCTAGATCAAATGCACATCTTTTTTTGTGATAATGTTTTGATGTAAAACTGTCAGTTCATCCGTTTAATATACCAGTAGATCTAAAGAGAGACCCTTCAGGAGTTATCAGAGATAGGCCACATTCAGTCGTCGGGAAGGCAGTCAATCAGGCAGTCAGCCAGCCAGCTCGTCAGTCAATCAGTCAGTCAGCTAGACACAGACAGACAGACTGTGTGACTTCCCACACATAACACCAACTCCCGCTTACAAACAACAAGCAAATATCGCTTGCTTGTGCTGTGACTATTGGCCATTTGAATGAAGTTACAATGCAAACAAAATGCAAATGGTTCATACATGCTGATAGTTTCAGTAGAAGGTAATGGGCTGGCTACCAATATTGTGTTGACTGACAGATGACAAGTCCCTATAGAAGATTACAAATCTATATAGAGGAAGAGTTAGAGAGTGAGACTTAGAAGAAGAAAAAATAAAATAATATTTTCCAAAAGGGTTTTTCGGCTGTCCCAATAGGAGAACCCTTTTGAGTTCCATGTAGATCCCCCTGTGGAAAGGATTCTACAAGGAACCCAAAATAGTTCTACCTGGAACCAAAAAGGGTTTTCCTAGGGGTCACAGAGGGATCTTCAAAGGGAGAGGAAGAAGAGAGCTAGAGCGAGAGAAAGAAATGAGAGAGAACAGTGAGAGAGCAAGTGACTGTGAGGAACAGAGGGGAGAGAGTGAGTGACAGGGGGGAGGAGTGGATGATGTTGATTCAACAGCACGCTATGCCATACAGGCTTATCATTGTGTAGGATTTAATGTTTTCTGTCATGATGCCGTCAAGCTGAAACCTGTTTGGCCAGAAAGTGACACTGAGTTTAGAGACACTCCTCTCAAGCACTGACTGCTGGATCTCAACTCAGCTGACCACAAAACACAGAGGGAAGACCAAAAGGCCTGGTAAAAAGTAGTGCACTATATAGGGAATAGGGTTCCATTTGTGACAGAGACCAAGTGGGTACTTAGAATATCAGCAATTATTTTGTGAGTGAAAACGACTAAATTGAGCATCGAGTCGATAGCAACACAAGCAAGATAAAATCACAAAAACATAACTGCAGAACACGTGTCCGAACATTGACTCACTCTACTCCCCCTTCTATGAACAGGGGAGGGGAGAGATAGCTAATAATAATCTCAGCGCTGGCTGGCCAGCAACCAACATTACCATCATCGCAGTACAAAGGAAATGTAGAGCAGCTCATAGAAAGGCTTCATAACGATTTACAAAGTGACACGTCAAACAGATTTCCACTGACAGCCTGACAGGTTGCCCGTCTTTCCTTCTCCTCCCAGTCCTTCCTCTCTACTGCATTCCTTCGCCCTACCACCTCCTCTTCATCTTCCCCCTCCCTTTCTCTCGCTCATCTCTTCCTCCACCTTTTCTTCTTTCTCTTGCTCCTCCTCGGCAAAGGGAAATACCTCCCCTCCTCCCGACTGTTTCAGGAGCTGGCTGAAGAATGGGCCTGGCTCAATAGAAGCAGGCAGGCAAGAAGCCTATTCAATTCCCTCTCTCTCTCCCTCTCTTTCCAAACACAAGACCCCTTCAAACAAGAGGGAAACAAGAGGAAAAGACTTCCTTCGTGGGAGTTGGCTAGTTAAAGTGACAGTCTGCCCCTGATAAGGAACTTGTGACAGAATACAAGTGACGGAACATCAGTGGTCGCATGGAGAGTTGAAGAAGACAAGTTGACAATTGTAACAGTTCACTTTTTAGTTTATCGGAAACGAATGTGTGTGTATGAGTTATAGGTATTTAGTGCCTGTGTCATGCATTATAATGCATTGTACATATCTTATAAGGCTTTATTATGTGGTTATAACTCAATATGAAGTGTTACAAGGTAAAATATAATTTGAACCCCTCAGCTGAGCAGGACATTGTGACCACTGCTTCCTCCTTCACTAAACAGGAGTGGAAACATGCTGTTCCAGGTTCAACATGCATACTTACTGTGGACAGACGGGCAGGAGTGAGGAAATGAAGGTAGTTTCCATTATTCATGTAGGCTACAGTATTGGGAAGGTATGCCACTGTCTTTCAACTGACAAAGTCTAACTTTGAGGTATTGAGGACAGCTTCAACATGAGTACACTAGCAGCCTAAAGGCAGCCTAGCTAGTGCTAACAGGGAAGAAGATGTATCTGTTTTGTTGCCTGCTGAACGGTTATACGCTAAGAGGAGAAAAGCACCTTGGCTGTGCCTGGCTTTTAAAAACAGCAGTGTGTGTTTGTGTGTGTTCTCAAGGAGAACATGCCCTTAGTCAAAACACACATTTCAGTTTTTCCTGTTCTGTTCCGGACTTCCAAAAATAAAGGAATTCCAGAGAAAATAAGGACAGGAAGCGCCCCAACCCCCTCCCCCCACACACGCACACTAACAGACATGTCGCGCACACACACACACCTCTTATGAAATACAGTTATATTGATTAGATATATCAGGGAAACGTACTTCTGACATGACATCCAGAGATGGGTGTGTGTGTGTGTGTGTGTGTGTGTGTGTGTGTGTGTGTGTGTGTGTGTGTGTGTGTGTGTGTGTGTGTGTGTGTGTGTGTGTGTGTGTGTGTGTGTGTGTGTGTGTGTGTGTGTGTGTGTGTGTGTGTGTGTGTGTGCAGTTCATAGACAGGCTAGCCCTATTCCCTGTCTGTGTCTGATGTTTACCATCCCACCCAGCCCTCTATGCACAGATCTGGGATCAGCTTTTCCTCATCTATTAGGAGCTATAAAGTTGAAATGGCTCCGAGAACAGTTGTTAGGGAAACACATTATAATAACATTACATGTTATGTCTATTATGAGGTATTATAAAATAAATGTAATCTCAGAAGTCATCTGCCTAGTTCCAGCAGACTATGTCACTGCATCGCAGTGCTTGACGCGTCACTACAGCCCAGGGTTCGATCCCAGGCTGTGTCGCAGAAGGCCGTGACCAGGAGACCCATTAGGTGGCGTACAATTGCCGTCGTCCAGTTTAGGGGATGGTTTGGCTGGCCAGGATTCCCTTGTCCCATCGTGCTCTAGCGACTCTTTGTGGCCGGCCGGGTGCCTGCAAGCTGACTTCGGTCGCCAGGTGCACAGTGTTTCCTCCGACACACAGGTGCGGCCTCCGACACATGGGTGCGGCTGGCTTCCGGGTTAAGCGAGCAGTGTGTCAAGAAACAGTGCGGCATGGCTGCGTTGTGTTTCGGAGGACGCATGGCTCTCGACCTTCGCCTCTCCTGAGTCCGTACGGGAGTTGCAGCCGATAGGACAAGACTAACTACCAAGTGGATACCACGAAATTGGGGAGAAAAAGGGGTAAGAAGTTAAACTAATCAATCCAAATACAATTTATATATATATTTTTTTAAATAGTAATCTGCCTAGCTTTACATAGTCTGTTCTTGTTGTTGGTTTACACACCTGGCATATGTTCCTGAGAAATGGGTTTGAGCATCTGAATCATTTTAAATCATACAGAAAATGAGAGAGTACCGTTGTTTGTCAACAGATTATTATAAATCACAGCAAGACAATGACAAACATTGTTTTGGAGGCTGCAAGCTGGGCCCTGGCAAAGACTGCAGTGGACAGGGCCCTGGCAAGGAATCTGCAGTAGATCAATGCTGGTCTCCGGGAACAAACAAAGGTGGGGACACATTTGCGCAACGCACGCACGCACGCTAGTGTTGCACGATATACTGAAACGTCTGTATTTTTCCGATACTAGAACATGAAAAACGGTTTGGTGCTAGAACTTGTTACTTTTGGTACTTGTCAAATGTGTCTCACGGATCAAGTCTGTCTAAGCACAGCAGTCCCCCCTTATTATGGAGTCTGGGCTGCATCATGTTAGCTCCCCTCTCATGCTCCCCTTAGCCTGCACTGGGAGTCTGGGCTGCATCATGTTAGCTCCCCTCTCATGCTGCACTTAGCCTGCACTGGGAGTCTGGGCTGCATCATGTTAGCTCCCCTCTCATACTCCCCTTAGCCTGCACTGAGAGTCTGGGCTGCATCATGTTAGCTCCCCTCTCATGCTCCCCTTAGCCTGCACTGGGAGTCTGGGCTGCATCATGTTAGCTCCCCTCTCATGCTGCACTTAGCCTGCACTGGGAGTCTGGGCTGCATCATGTTAGCTCCCCTCTCATACTCCCCTTAGCCTGCACTGGGAGTCTGGGCTGCATCATGTTAGCTCCCCTCTCATGCTGCACTTAGCCTGCACTGGGAGTCTGGGCTGCATCATGTTAGCTCCCCTCTCATGCTGCACTTAGCCTGCACTGGGAGTCTGGGCTGCATCATGTTAGCTCCCCTCTCATGCTTCCCTTAGCCTGCACTGGGAGTCTGGGCTGCATCATGTTAGCTCCCCTCTCATGCTCCCCTTAGCCTGCACTGGGAGTCTGGGCTGCATCATGTTAGCTCCCCTCTCATGCTGCACTTAGCCTGCACTGGGAGTCTGGGCTGCATCATGTTAGCTCCCCTCTCATGCTTCCCTTAGCCTGCACTGGGAGTCTGGGCTGCATCATGTTAGCTCCCTCTCATGCTCCCCTTAGCCTGCACTGGGAGTCTGGGCTGCATCATGTTAGCTCCCTCTCATGCTGCACTTAGCCTGCACTGGGAGTCTGGGCTGCATCATGTTAGCTCCCCTCTCATGCTGCACTTAGCCTGCACTGGGAGTCTGGGCTGCATCATGTTAGCTCCCCTCTCATGCTCCCCTTAGCCTGCACTGGGAGTCTGGGCTGCATCATGTTAGCTCCCCTCTCATGCTGCACTTAGCCTGCACTGGGAGTCTGGGCTGCATCATGTTAGCTCCCCTCTCATGCTTCCCTTAGCCTGCACTGAGAGTCTGGGCTGCATCATGTTAGCTCCCCTCTCATGCTCACCTTAGCCTGCACTGGGAGTCTGGGCTGCATCATGTTAGCTCCCCTCTCATGCTCCCCTTAGCCTGCACTGGGAGTCTGGGCTGCATCATGTTAGCTCCCCTCTCATGCTCACCTTAGCCTGCACTGGGAGTCTGGGCTGCATCATGTTAGCTCCCCTCTCATGCTCCCCTTAGCCTGCACTGGGAGTCTGGGCTGCATCATGTTAGCTCCCCTCTCATACTCCCCTTAGCCTGCACTGGGAGTCTGGGCTGCATCATGTTAGCTCCCCTCTCATGCTCCCCTTAAGTTAACACACTTGAATAATGAGACACCACATGTAGAAATGTTAAATCTGTTAATTACTGTTTGCAAAACAATCTCCATACAGGCTAGAACACGTTACAATGCAAGAAGATAGTGGTAGCTTCCAGCTTTGCAGGCTAACTTTCCTTGCTAGCTAACAGCTTAAGCTAACATCAATTCACTATCCCTAGTACTTTGTGATAATATGCTAACCATGACAACGAATTGCCATCAAAACTTTATTAATTCACTTTTTTATAATTGGCCTCTCTCTCCCAAATATTATCTGGCGTCAGTGAATTTATTGCCTCAGCAAACTGACTGTGTGAATAGTGCTCCAACTGACAACCCCCCTCCTGCTTCATGAATGATGTCATTACTGGTTAAAGAGCACTTTTATAAAATAAGCTACTTCTATGCAAATGTTGTTGATCAGTAGAATAAATTAAGTCCCAAATGGAAGGCAAACAGATTATCCTCTGTAGCCCCATGAAAGCCAAAACTACTGCAAAGGGAGAGGAAAATAATATTGTATCTGGTACAACACATCGACTGGCTGATAAACTGGGGAGATGATTTCCGATTGGGGTGATTTAGGGTTAAGTATCACAAATATATTGTTGATATTGTTTTATTTATGTAGTTTAGATATACTGATGAGTGATATCATTTCACTGAATGACCAGTGATAACTATTTTAATTAGACAGGTACACGACAGCTGTCATGGGATGAGACAAATATGCTTTTCCTCTGGCCCCCTCTACCCCTCTTTCACCTCTGTCTCTCACTCTCCACAGCGAGGGAGGTTTTAATATGTCTCTTTATCTGAGCCGCCCAGGCAGCAGGGGTATGAAAGGACCGGCAGGGCTTAGAACCCTGGGAAACAGCCACGCACACACACGCACACACACAGAAACAGCCTGGCTTACACTGCCAGAGTCACAATGAGGGGAGGGCAGCAAGTGGGCACACACACAACTCACACACACATACTCAATCGTTCTCTCTCTAAAGGACACACTCGCTGCTGGCTGAGTGGTTGGGAGGAGGCGGCAGGCAGGGAGAGACAGAGCCCTGTGGGGATGGCAGTGGCACGCCAATTTGATATTGGGACATGTGGGAACACAACTAAAATGTTTACCGTGTGCAACAAAAACAGAAACACAACTGTATATTAGTGTAAATACGTGCCTGCCTCACATCTTGCGACAAATATTCCATACTCAGGAAATGTTGATACTCCATCCATATCAGTTTTTATTTTCTTATTTTCTCTATTACACAACACCCCAATATTTAACATTTGACCTTCAATTAGTTTCACTGTGTACAAATTATGTTAGAGAACAAGGAATTACAGTACAGATCTGCTATCTTAATTTGATCACTCTGTTGTCGCAACAAATTTTCCACCTCAGCATGAAGTGCAAATTGAAGTGTTGTCAATTTTTTATAAAATGGCTTCTAAAGTTTGTCATTTCCACTTAAAAATGGCAGACTTGATTTGTCCTAATGAAAAATGTATCAACCCCTACAAAAATGTACATTAATTAGAATCCACATAATAATTAAAATGTCCTGTTGGTGCAGGATTATTTTCCTGCTGTGAAAAGCAGAGTCAAATTAAAGATACAATCCGGGATTTTAAGAACTTACAAATTCTTAACATAGTGTACGAATTGGAATTCGTAACATGCCATACAACTACAGCACAAGTCAAAAGTTTGGACACACCTACTCATTCAAGGGTCTTTTTTTTAACTATTTGCTACATTGTAGAATAATAGTGGAGACATCAAAACTATGAAATAACACATTGACCCATGTAGTAACCAAACAAAAGTGTTAAACAAAATCAGACTATATTTTATATTTGAGATTCTTCAAAGTAGCCACCCTTTGCCTTGACAGCTTTGCACACTGTTTGCATTCCCTCAACCAGCTTCATAAAGGTAGTCACTTGGAATGCATTACATTACATTACATTTAGGTCATTTAGCAGACGCTCTTATCCAGAGCGACTTACAAATTGGATGCAGGTGTGCCTTCTTAAAAGTTCATGTGTGAAATGTCTAATTATTAATATATTTGAGCCAATCAGTTGTGTTGTGACAAGGTAGGGGTGGAATACAGACGAAAGCTCTATTTGGTAAAAGACCAAGTCCAAATTATGGTAAGAACAGCTCAAATAAGCAAAGAGAAACGACAGTCCATCATTACTTCAAGACATGAAGGTTAATACAAAGGGTAACTCGTTTGAAGAATCTCAAATATAAAATATATTTTGGATTTGATACACTTTTTTGGTTACTACATGATTCCATATGTGTTATTTCATAGTGTTAATGTCTTCACTATTATTCTACAATGTAGAAAATAGTAAAATTAAAGAAACCCCTTGAATGAGTAGGTGTGTCCAAACTTTTGAATGATACATACATAAAGTATGTATGTATGCGTGTGTGCGTGTGCGTGTGCGTGCGCGTGTGCGTGTGCGTGTGCGTGTGCGTGTGTGTGTGCGTGTGCGTGTGTGTGTAAATTAGAGGTCGACCGATTAATCAGAATGGCCGATTAATTGGGGCCGATTTCAAGTTGTCTTGCGTGTCCTGTACGTTCATTGCGCGCAGAGTCAGTGTATATGCAACAGTTTGGGCCACCTAAATTGACAGAATTTTACGTAATTATGATATAACATTGAAGGTTGTGCAATGTAACAGGAATATTTAGACTTATGGATGCCACCCGTTAGATAAAATACGGAACGGTTCCGTATTTCACTGAAAGAATAAACGGCTTGTTTTTGAGATGATAGTTTCCGGATTCGACCATATTAATGACCTAAGGCTCATATTTCTGTGTGTTATCATGTTATAACTAAGTCTATGATTTGATAGAGCAGTCTGACTGAGCGGTGGTAGGCAGCAGCAGGCTCGTAAGCATTCATTCAAACAGCACTTTCGTGCATTTTGCCAGCAGCTCTTCGCAAGCACAGCGTTGTTTATGACTTCAAGCCTATCAACTCCCGAGATTAGGCTGGTGTAACCGATGTGAAATGGCTAGCTAGTTAGCAGGGTGCACGCTAATAGCGTTTCAAACGTCATTCGCTCTGAGACTTGGAGTGGTTCCCCTTGCTCTGCATGGGTAACGCCGCTTTGAGGGTGGCTGTTGTCGATGTGTTCCTGGTTCGAGCCCAGGTAGGAGCGAGGAGAGGGACGGAAGCTATACTGTTACACTGGCAATACTAAAGTGCCTATAAGAACATCCAATAGTCAAAGGTTAATGAAATACAAATGGTATAGAGAGAAATAGTCCTATAATTCCTATAATAACTACAACCTAAAACTTCTTACCTGGGAATATTGAAGACTCATGTTAAAAGGAACCACCAGCTTTCATATGTTCTGAGCAAGGAACTTAAACGTTAGCTTTCTTACATGGCACATATTGCACTTTTACTTTCGTCTCCAAAACTTTGTTTTTGCATTATTTAGACCAAATTGAACATGTTTCATTATTTGTTTGAGGCTAAATTGATTTTATTGATGTATTATATTACGTTAAAGTGTTCATTCAGTATTGTTGTAACTGTCATTATTACAAATACTTTGTTATATATAAAAATAAAAAATAAAAAATGGCTGATTAATCGGTATCTGCATTTTTTGGTCCTCCAATCGGTATCGGCGACCTCTAGTATAAATAAATACACACACACACATTTAGTTGTTTTGCAAGACGTATCCATTATCATACGAAATGGATCACGCTGTACACAATTGTGCAAAAGTACTAGCTAAAATTATACAAAACCTCTGTAGCATCATTTTAAGATGGCACATCTGTATGTATCCTATAGGGTAGGTTGGATGTGATTCTACCCTCTTCAGGCAGTCTACACCGTCACTCTCCATCCCACACACATAGTAACATTAAACCCATAGCCCAAACACAGTCACAGACATAAAGACATGACTCCAGACTTCCTATAAAGGAATAGAAGATCATTATTCTGATGAGGTAATAGAAAATACATTTGAAATAGTAGTGATGAGAGGTGGGTGGCTTCACAAAAAACAATCAATTACACTGTTATTACTCTGGTATGAGAGAGAGACTTGGCAGAGGTTGTAGTTGACTTCCATACAGTCAGAGAGGCTGTATTATCAAATGAGAGACCTATATAACCTAGACGGATCACAGAGGAGAGAGCTGACACAGTGAACTCACCAACCCAGCATGGAAACAGAAGAGACTCATGAGCTAGGCTCGTGTCCTAAATGGCACCCTATTCTCTATAGAGCGCACTACTTTTGACTTTCGAAGTAATGCACTATATAGGGAATAGGGTTCCGTGGGGGATGCAGCCCTGCTGTTCTGTACTCTACTCACAAGAAAACAGTCTAAGGATAAGGACAACGTGTTTGTCTTAAACAGGATTTACAAGACAAACACACACTAGTGCTGAGCGATTAACTGACATTGTGATTTTTTTCATTATTAAACAACTAATTGACCGATGTCGGTTCAATTACTTGAATTCCATTTAGTTCTGGGTTTTCTGTGAGCCCAACGTGCCGTTTCTCTAGAGAAATCATTTAATTTCCTAGCGAAATGAAGTCAAGAAATATATGGCACACTGGGCTGAAGGGAGTTGTAGTTTTCACTAGGCAAATATTGAACCTAGTTCAGTTCAGAAATGTGGTAATTAAAAGGGAAATGTAAAAAATGTTCAACTTCATATTCATCATCTCCAACTCCACCTCAACATGTGAAAAAGACAAGTTTCTATGTTTTGTTGTAATTGGTTAAAAAAAATAATCACACAATGCACATGGATGATGTTATTGGAAACAATTATCTTCACCAATCTTTTTTTACTACAAAACATAGAAACGCGCCATTTTCACATATGTTGCTGTTGGTGTGGTGCTGGAGACGATGAATATGAAGTTGAATTTGTTATTTTCCTTGAACTACAATGACCATAATCCATTGCGTCTTTTTTTTCCTACTTGGACAGAGATGGATACACTTTTACGTCTGCTGTGTTAGGTTAGATACACACAGACCACATGAGAGAGGGGGATAGAGACGGTTTGTGAAAGTATGCCTTATCTACTTTGAAAAACTATTAAAATGATTGCCAGGCAGCTCTTCAGCATTCTTTGCCAGGCTGGCCTAGCTAAATAGGATGACTAAAGACAGTACAGTATGGGGAGCACAGAGACAACGTTAGACAGTTGTCTGTCTGGCTGCTACTGTCTGAGCAGAGATGAGGTGATGACTAAATAAAACTAAGTAACATACAACTAAAATAATTTATTATTTCATAGTCATTTCCTATTTTTCTATGTGGACCTGACAGAGACAATGGAATACATGCAACGTTTGCAATTGAATGATCACTATTTTGGGCTTTGGAATTTCATAATGCATTTAAGGTATAAATTATTATTTTTTAATCGTAAATTGAGATTATTTTTTTATAATCAAACCACAAATGATCCAACCTCAAAAAGCACTAATCGCTCAGCACTAACAAACACACACACACTCGTGTGCAGATTGCTCAGACACACACTTCACTGCCACAGACACAGCGAGTGAAGATTTCATCAGCAGTAAAAATGTGAAGGTAATTGTTTGCGATGGTGAGAAATCTTAAGTGCAGGCAGCCAGTCAGTCAACCAGTCAGTTAGCCAGTCAATCAGTAAGTCAGCTGCCCAGCCAGTCAGCCAGGTAGGCAGGGAAACAGGCAGGCATGGAGGACGGATGGACAGACGGACAGTGGTACACACAGTGGCACACACACTGCTCAGACACACGCACTGCAGAAGGGAACTGAGCAGGACGTGGCCATTGTGACATCCCCTTCCCTGCACTCGTTGCGCAAAGTACCAACGAATGTCAAATCAAACATGCATGAGCCAGTGACAGGGTAAGGCCAGTGAGTCCTCTTTTTCCAGTCTCTCTCTCGCTCTTTCACTCACATGTACTTTCAGTTTCTCTACCTGTATCTGCCACTCTTCTCTCTCTCTCTGCCTCTTTCAAGAAAAGGCACTTACCGAGACAGGGGCTATATGCTGTTCTAATACCTTACTGAAGTAAAGGCTCTCATTAAACGAGTGAGTGTTACCGGCTGACCCCCCCCCCCCTGGTTGGCAGAGGTAAAATGGATAGATAGGCCCCACAGGGCAGCACTCACAGATGTGTGAATAGAAGTCAGTAACAGTGAGTCAGAGTACCAGTCTGCGCTCTCTTGATATGTGCTTGTTTACAATATTGTAACACCCTATAAACAAAACCAAATAGTAGTTTGATCTTTCGCTCTCTCTCTCTCAACCTAGCTGGGTAAATATGGTTAGAGTGCCAGTTTCTATTACGGTCTAATGCTACACAATAGTAATTCAAATCAAATGGAATTGCGACCAGGAGGCTATCATGCAGTCAAATTAATCAATAGCCTTTTGGAGAGAGAGATAACAAATTCAATAGTGTGAACACTGAGGAAGTCTGGTGCAGTCAAATTCAAATTGAACACTTCAGATATGCAATATGTCCAAATGTAAAAGCTCCATGCAGTTTTAGATTTTCATAATATTCCTCTGTATTATTGACATATTTCTCCACTTAAGAGATATTTTCCCTGACATAAATTTCAAGAAAATACAAATGAAAGCATTTCACAAAAACAACTGTGATATGTTCAACAACCAAGAGAACCATGCCACACAGAGAGAATCTGACTGACAGAAACAAAGGTTGTCTTGTGCTATGGGACAGACGGACAGGAGTGGGTGGTATAAGAGCCGAAGGCATGACACCAGCAGACAGAGAATCCATGTCTAGTGAGCGAGTCTGAGTGAACACCAGCCAACAATTTCACAACCCTCTACAATAGAACACTAACAGTTAGGTGAAACGTCAAGCTGTCACAGCAGTGATTAGTGTGGCGTAGGTTCTAAATGCGTTACCTTAGCTCAATTCTAGACTGAGGCTGTGGGTGGGGAATGGGAATAGAGAATATGGAAGAAGAATGGAACTACTACGAGTTTGTGATTAAGTGAGGAGCAATGGGAGTGTATTTAAAGGGTTTCACCTTGCTTCATTTCCTTGTATCCATTGCCTAATGAATGCAGATAGGTGGATGGGCTTCCCTCATACAGCTTGTTATCTTGGCTGACTAGGGAAGCTGTGGGTGGATGGGCTTCCCTCATACAGCTTGTTATCTTGGCTGACTAGGGAAGCTGTGGGTGGATGGGCTTCCCTCATACAGCTTGTTATCTTGGCTGACATGGGAAGCTGTGGGTGGATGGGCTTCCCTCATACAGCTTGTTATCTTGGCTGACTAGGGAAGCGGTGGGTGGAATAGCAACAGAATCATAATACACATCCCGGCCTAGATCCAATATGCATATGATTAATTTCCTTGTTTCCTCTATGGTCTCCCTTAATCCACCACTCCACTCAGCCACACTGTCAGTCCATAAACACAGCATTGATTCCAATTGTATTGATTGGCTTCATTTCCGTCTCCTTTGCTTCATGACTGCTGGCAGGTGAAAAAAGGTGGATGGGTGGGCTTCCCTCATACAACTTGCACCTGTTATCTTGACTGACAGTGAGATAGTGTGTGTATAGTGTGAGGCTTTAGAAGTGTTGTTAACTTACAGTTACACTGACTAGGTCAAGTTCACTGTTTCCAATTATGTTTTATTAACACATTCTTACAAGCTGTGTCTATTAATCAATTATAAACATAAAACATTACAGTTATGTTAAGGACAGTGTAAGCAGCTGGTAAATATGTTCACATTTAAACGGTGTGTATTGTAGACAACATTAAACTACCTTTATGATAACATAAACAAAACCCATCCATGTGCCTATGTATTACCTGTTGGATTACGGTTTTCTGGAAGTGGAGTTTCATGCCCCTTTACAACATCTGAAATCAACATCCATAGCTTTTCCTCCCTCCCTCGCTGCCTCCCTCTGAACTACCGCACCCGCTCCAACTCGTGTTTCCCCCAACTCCCATACCTCACTAACGAGAGGAAAAGGGCATTCTCTCCCTCTCCCGTTCATTCAGTGCAGTCTACAGGATTTTTTCATCTGCGAGTTGGCTGCTCTCTGTCTCTCCCGTCATGGCCCGGGTGGAGATGGTAATGAAAGAGAAGCCAGTTCTGCTCCCTCCTTTTCTCCCTCCCACCCACCGGGAGGTCCGCCCGCCGCTGCCCCGGCTGGCCTCACATCCAGACGGAGGAATTTATCGGGGAGGGCTCGCCAGAGACGCCGCCGCCCGTGGCACGCACAGCGGCCCAGCGATTGGTTTTCTGCAAGTCTGATTGGAAAATACAATGCAAGATATAAAGTCTATTTTAACAGTTCAGTGCTGCATAATTTACGTGGCGCGGGCATACAAATAATAGCCTAGTAGGCTAAGGCCTACACATTTTACATGTTGAGAGCGGGAGATACAAATGTTACATTGTAACACTAACAACGTGCCAAAACAGCAAAGCAGTTTGGATTTGTGGTATGCTATTATTACAACAGGTAGGCTAGGCTATTTTAGAAGGCAGTCGACTCAGTCCAGCCTTGTTTTGCTTGCTGAACTAGCCTATTAGTTACCTGACATACATTCCCAGATTAAGGGAAGATTAACCCCAGCAAACTAATCAACGTCATTTGTTTACCAACAATCAAACAGCCTTCTCTAAATGTCTCAATGTAGGCTAAACGCAACCGAACAAACCACAACTAACCGCACGCAAGCAACAAATCCACGCTGTGCACGGACCTAGCTAAAAATATATATTTCTAGACTCGGACGCAATAGTAAAAAAAATAATAATAATACCCTATCCAGTTTAAGTATACCGGCTGGTTCTGTTCTGATTCTCTGGCTTCTGGGTCAGTCTATTGTTGGCGCTGGGGTTGAGTCTGGCCAGCGAGCAGCGAACTCATCGAAGGCAGTAACGTTAATGCCCACACACAAAACCATGTCTGTCTGTGCAACCAACCCACGGCGAGGTGTGATTGAACAGCCTACAATACGGAAACAACCACGGAACGGAACTTACTTTTAGCTCGGCTAGGAGAAGAAATCCGCTTTGTTTTCCCGAATTTCGTGTAGACCTACACTGCGTCCCTTTTCACTTCACAAATACAAGAAAAACCGATCACCGTAGCGTTAGCGTGTGAGTGACTGAATCAACTACCGTAGAGAGCCACGGCAAGTTGAAGTGTCAAATTACACTGGCTATTCAGTTACCACAGAAGGAGCCATGCTTTGCGGCTGCTGACAAAATGTGTCCCAGATTCCGGTGGTGGGAGCGATTTAGGAATACTACGGGAGTGACCTGCATTACAGAAAGGCCATAGGACAAGCTGGAAACGCCTGAGCGGACGAGAGTGAAATCATTTTTGCCACGGTCAGTTTGGATTTCGATTCTTAGTGGAGGGGGTGTGTTTGGTAATGTATTACCAACTGAATACATTTTTCAAATATTTATAAACTGTTGAAATCAAATCACTCAAAAACGTGCTAAACAATTTAATAGATGCAGGCCTATATTAGGACTAATATTGATTATATAAATGATGATACTAATAGCCTAATAATAACAAATGGTAATAATGATTACAATAATAATACACAAATCAATACAAATATGCCTATATTGTAATAATAGTAACAATAATAATAATAACAACACTCACGTAATAATAATAATAACAATAATAACATAGGCTAGCTACATAAACACTATTCACAATATGCATAATGATAATAATTGAAATAATAGGAGAATATTATAAATAGTCTTAATGGCATATAAAATAAACAAATTATTGTTGTTGTTATCATTAGGCTACTATTTTCCTCCTCATCATCATTGTCATCTCTGAATAACAACATCGTTGATAGCCTATATTTTACATGTCACATCCGCTCTCAGTCGTCGATAGAGAGTCCGAGCGCCATGCAGATCTTTGGTAAGTAGGCTATCGGTTCCGTATTTTGCGAGTCACCGGTCTCCGACGGAAGCTACGGAATAACAAAGACATGTTTGAGAGGCGAGCAGCGGCAGCTACAGCGGCAGGCTTGGCTGAGTGCTGACGTCAAGGAACAATGTCTCCCCGACACACATGCACGCGCTCGCACACACAGGAACGAGTGCACACACGCGTGCATGCACACTTCGCGCATACACACACGCACACTCATACACACACGCACACTCACAGAGCAGGCAAGCTCTTAGTGAAGCACAGCTGAATTGCCCGGAGGGAGGGCCAAGCAGTGCTGAAGCTGGAGCAGTACATCAAATAGAATCAATCACTTCTCATGCTGTGCTTGTTTCTCTCCTTCCCTCCCTCTCGTCCTGCCTTTCATTCTTGTTCTCTCTCTCTCTCTCTCTCTCTCTCTCTCTCTCTCTCTCTCTCTCTCTCTCTCTCTCTCTCTCTCTCTTGCTCTCAATTCAATTTCAATTTAAGGGATTTATTGACATGGAAAGCATATGTTAACATTGCCAAAGCAAGTGAAGTAGATAGTAAACAAAAAATTGACAGTAAATATTACACTCACAAAAGTTACACTCACAGTACACTCACATTATTTGGTGTTTTACATTGTACACAGAGGATTTTTTTGCAGAATTCTGCATGCAGAGTCTTAATTTGGTGTTTGTCCCATTTGTGAATTCTTGGTTGGTGAGCGGACTCCAGACCTCACAACCATAAAGGGCAATGGGTTCTATAACTAGGGTTCTATGACTAATTTAAGTGTTTTTAGCCAGATCCTAATTTGTATGTCAAATTTTATGTTCCTTTTGATGGCGTAGAAGGCCATTCTTGCCTTGTCTTTCAGATCATTCACAGTTTTGTGGAAGTTTACCTGTGGCACTGGTGTTTAGGCTGAGGTATGTATATGTTTTTGTGTGCTCTATAACAACGGTGTCTAGATGGAATTTGTATTTGTGGCCCTGGCAACTGAGATTTACTGTCAGGGCCTAGGTCTGACATAATCTGTGCAGAAGATCAAGGTGCTGCTGTAGATCATCCTTGGTTGGGGACAGAATCACCAGATCATCAGCAAACAGTAGACATTTGACTTCAGATTCTAGTGTTCAAGAGCCCTCGCCAATTCATTGATATAAATGTTGAAGAGGGTGGGGCTTAAGCTGCATCCCTGTCTCACCCTACTGCCCTGTGGAAAGAAATGTGTGTGTTTTTTGCCAATTTTAATTGCACATTTGTTTTTTGTATACATGGATTTTATAATGTTGTATGTTTTTCCCCCAACACCACTTTCAATCAATTTGTATAGCAGACCCTCATGCCAAATTGAGTCAAACGTTTTTTTGAAATCAACAAAGCATGAGAAGACTTTGCCTTTGTTTTGGTTTGTTTGTTGGTCAATTAGGGGTGGCAGGGTAGCCTAGTGGTTAGAGTGTTGGAGCTGACAAGGTAAAAATCAGTTTTTCTGCCCCTGAACAGGCAGTTAACCCAGTGTTCCTAGGCCGTCATTGAAAATAAGAATGTGTTCTTAAATGACTTGCCTAGTTAAATAAAGGTAAAATAAATAAACAAAGGGTGTGCAGGGTGAATACGTGGTCTGTCGTACGGTAATTTGGTAAAAGCCAATTTGACATTTGCTCAGTACATTGTTTTTTACTGAGGAAATGTACACGTCTGCTGTTAATGATAATGCAGAGGATTTCCCTGAGGTTGCTGTTGACGCGTATCCCACGGTAGTTATTGGGGTCAAATTGGCCTCCACTTTTGTGGATTGGGATGATCAGTCCTTGGTTCCAAATATTGAGGAAGATGCCAGAGCTAAGGATGATGTTAAAGAGTTTAAGTATAGCAAATTGGAATTTGCAGTCTGTATATTTGATCATTTCATTAAGGACACGATCAAGACCACAGGCCTTTTGAGGTTGAAGGGTTTGTGTTTTGTCCTGTAGTTTATTCAATGTAATTAGAGAATCCATTGGGTTCTGGTAGACTTTAATAGTTTATTGTAATATTTGTATTTGATCATGTATATATTTTTGCTGTTTGTTCTTTGTTATAGGGCCAAATTGTATAATGATATTCTAATGCCGCGGGAGAGGATGGCTGCTGTTTTTTTTAGGCCCTTAACCAACAGTGATATTTTGTTTGTTTTTCGCATTGTTTGTAACTTATTTTGTACATAATGTTGCTGCTACCATCTCTTATGACCGAAAAGAGCTTCTGGACATCAGAACATCGATTACTCACCTTGAATTGGATGAATAATTTTTCTTTAATGAGTCAGACGAGAGGGATTTACTCCAGAAACCCGAACGGGCCCTCCTCCACGTCATTCGTGGAGGAGGGAAAGAGACTGAGATTTCACGTAAGGAGATCAGGGTGCAACGAGTGGCTTATCTGCCTTTGCCATCCGTATTATTAGCCAACATACAATCCCCGGAAAATAAATGGGACGACTATAAACACATATATCCTACCAACGGGACATTTAAAAAATGGTAATATATTATGTTTTCACAGAGTCTTGGCTGAACGACGACATGAATAACATACAGCTGGCGGGTAATAAACTCTATCGGCAGGGTAGATCAGCAAGATCAGCAACCTCTGGTAACACAAAGGGTGGCAGTCTATGCATATTTATAAACAACAGCTGGTGCAGGAAGTCTCAAGGTTTTGCTCGCCTGAGGTAGAGTATCTCATGGTAAGATGTAGACCACACTATCTACCTAGAGAGTTTATCTGTATTTTTCGTAACTGTCTTACATACCACCACAGACCAACGCTGGCACTAAGAGCACACTCAATGAGCTGTATACCGCCATAAGCAAACAGGAAAACATTCATCCAGTGGTGCTCCTAGTGCATCGATGACGTCGTCCCCACAGTGACTCTACGTACATACCCCAACCAGAAGCCATGGATTACAGGCAACATCTGTCCTGAGCGAAAGGGTAGAGCCGCCGCTTTCAAGGAGCGGGACTCTAACCCCGGAAGCTTATAAGAAATCCCTTATGCCCTCCGACGAACCATTAAACAGGCAAAGCATCAATACAGGACTAAGATCGAATCGTACAGCTTCGACGCTAGTTAGATGTGGTAGTGCTTGCAAACTATTACAGACTACAAAGGGAAGCACAGCTGAGAGCTGCCCAGTGACACGAGCCTACCAGACGAGCTAAATAACGTCTATGCTCGCTTCGAGGCAAGTAACACTGAAATATTCATGAGAACATTAGCTGTTCCGGAAGACTGTGTGATCACGCTCTCCACAGCCGATGTAAGACTTTTAAACAGGTCAACATTCACAAGGCCGCAGGGCCAGAAGGATTATCGGGACGTGTACTCCGAGGATGCACTGACCAACTGGCAAGAGTCTTCACTGACATTTTCAACCTTTCTCTGTCTGTAATACCAACCTGTTTCAAGCAGACCACCATAATCCCTGTGACCATGAACACTAAGGTAAAATGCTTAAATGACTACCAACCCGTTGTGCTCACATCTGTAGCCATGAAGTGCATTGAAAGGCTAGTCATGGCTCACATCAACACCATTATCCCAGAAACCCTAGACCCATTCCAATTTGCATACCGCCCAAACAGATCCACAGATGACACAATCTTTATTCAACTCCACAATACCCTTTCACACCTGAACAAAAGGAACACCAATGTGAGAATGTTATTCATTGACTACAGCTCAGCATTAAACACCATAGTGCCCTCAAAGCTCATCACCAAGCTAAGATCCTGGACTTCCTAACAGGCCTCCCCCTGGTGGGGACACTGATCCTCAACATGGGGGCCCCCCAGGTGTGTGCTCAGTCCCCTCCTGTGTTCCCTATTCACTCATGACTGCACGCCCAGGCACGACTCCAACACCATCATTAAGTTTGCCAATGACACAACAGGTCTGATCACTGACAACGACGAGACAGCCTATAGGGAGGAGGTCAGAGATCTGACCGTGTGGTGCAAGGACAACAACCTCCCTCAACGTGATCAAGACTAAGGAGATGATTGTGGACTACAGGAAAAGGAGGCCCGAGCACGCACCCATTCTCATTGATGGAGCTGTTGAGAATTTCAAGTTTCTTGGCGTCCACATCACCAACAAACTAACATGGTTCAAGCACACCAGGACAGTCATGAAAAGGGCACAGCAAAGCCTATTCCCCCTCACAAGACTGAAAATATTTGCCATGAGTTCTCAGATCCTCAAAAGGTTCTACAGCTGCACCATCGAGAGCATCCTGATGGGTTTGATCACTGCCTGGTATGGCAACTGCTCAGTCTCCGACCGCAAGGCACTACAGAGGGTGGTACGTGCGGCCCAGTGCTTCACCAGGGCCAAGCTTCCTGCCATCCAGGACCTCTATACCAGGCGGTGTCAGAGGAAGGCCCTAAAAATTGTCAAAGACTCCAGCCACCCTGGTCATCGACTGTTCTCTCTGCTACCGCATGGCAAGCGGTACCGGAGCACCAAGTCTAGGTCCAAGAGGCTTCTAAACACCCCGAAGCCATAAAACTCCTGAACATCTAATCAAATGGCTACCCGGACTATTTGCACCCCCCCCCTCCCCCCCCTTCCTCGCTGCTGCTACTCTCTGTTATTATCTAATCATCGTCACTTTAATAACTCTACCTACATGTACATATTACCTCAATTACCTCGACTAACCAGTGCCCCCACACATTGACTGTTTACCGGTACACCTGTATAAAGCCTCGCTATTATCTTACTGCTGCTCTGTAATTATTTCTTACTTTTATTTCTTACTTTTTTAAGGTATTTTCTTGAAACTTCATTGTTAGTTAAGGGCTTGTAAGTCAGCATTTCACTGTAAGGTCTACACCTGTGACAAATAAAATTTGATTTGATTTGAAAAAGATTGGAGAAGTGGTTTACCCATACATCTCCATTTTGGATAGATAACTCTTTGTGTTGTTGTTTGTTTTCCAATTTTCCCAGAAGTGGTTAGAGTCTATGGATTATTCAGTTACATTGAGCTGATG
The DNA here is from genome assembly GCF_021184085.1 of Oncorhynchus gorbuscha. Taxonomy (NCBI): domain Eukaryota; kingdom Metazoa; phylum Chordata; class Actinopteri; order Salmoniformes; family Salmonidae; genus Oncorhynchus; species Oncorhynchus gorbuscha. The sequence continues at coordinate 6,963,684 of NC_060180.1, read as the reverse complement.
TGTGATGTGTTGTACCTTCTTTTTCCGTAGTCCAAAGTTTGGACACCTGCTCATTCAAGGGATTTTCTTTATTTTGACTATTTCCTACATTGTAGAATAATAGTGAAGAGATCAAAACTATGAAATAACACATATGGAATCATGTAGTATCCAAAAAAGTATATTTGATTCTTCAATGTAGCCAACCATTTTCTTGATGTCAGCTTTGCACACTCTTGGCATTCTCTCAACCAGCTTCACCTGGAAGGATTTTTCAAGTCTTGAAGGAGTTCCCACATATGCTGCGCACTTGTTGGCTGCCCTTCCTTCACTCTAAAATCCAAGATGGCATAGCAGTCGGATGTGTGTTTGTCTTGTCCAGTATATATAGTTTTTCTTTGTTTTTTTGTATATATTTTAATCTCACTTTCCATCTATGAACTAAATATACTTTCCTGCAACCCGCCTCACCCAATGTGGTACGGATCTGCTATTTTTATACTTTATAACTGGAACCTCCATCAGAAGCTAGCCAGCCTACTAGCTAGTAGTCATTGTAATCCACTGCTAGTGGTCTTCACCTTTAGTTCGGACACCAGCCAGCTTTAGCTCGGTCAATACCTGCAAGTCTGCACAGCGCGATATCAACCCAGAGCATATCGGACTGCTTTTCTACGGCTGGCCATGATTTCCACCTGGCTACCCCTAGCCCTTCCAAGGCCTCTGCACCCTGCGCAGCAACTTGCCCAAGCCCCCCCCCCCACACACAGCTTCTCCTTCACCCAAATCCATGATGTTCTGAAAGAGCTGCAAAATCTGGACCCTACACCTCAGCTGGGCTAGACAATCTGGACCCTCTCTTTCTAAAACTATCCTCCGCAATTGTTGCAACCCCTATTACTAGCCTGTTCAACCTCTCTTTCGTATCATCTGAGATCCCTAAAGATTGGAAAGCTGCCGCGGTCATCCCCCTCTTCAAAGGGGAGACACTCTAGACCCAAACTGTTATAGACCTATATCCATGCTGCCCTGCCTTTCTAAAGTCTTTGAAAGCCAAGTTAACAAACAGATCACTGACCAGTTCGAATCCCACCGTACCTTCTCCGCTGGGCAATCTGGTTTCCGAGCTGGTCATGGGTGCACCTCAGCCACGCTCAAGGTCCTAAATGATATCATAACCACCATCAATAAAAGACAGTACTGTGCAGCCGTCTTCATCTACCTGGCCAAGGTTTTCGACACTGTCAATCTCCGCATTCTTTTCGGCAGTCTCAAGAGCCTTGGTTTCTCAAATGACTACCTCGCCTAGTTCACCAACTACTTCTCAGATATAGTTCAGTGTGTCAAATCAGAGGGTCTGTTGTCCGGACCTCTGGAATTCTCTATGGCGGTGCCACAGGGTTCAATTCTCCGGCTGACTATTTTCTCTGTATATATCAATGATGTCGCTCTTGCTGCTGGTGATTCACTGATCCACCTCTACACAGACAACACCATTCTGTATACATCTGGCCCTTCTTTGGACACTGTGTTAACAAACCTCCAAACGAGCTTCAATGCCATACAACACTCCTCCCGTGGCCTACAACTGTTCTTAAATGCTAACTAAATGCATGCTCTTCAACCGATTGCTGCCCTCAACCTCAATTCACTTGGAATATGTGGACAACTACAAATACCTAGGTGTCTGGTTAGACTGTAAACTCTCCTTCCAGATTCACATTAAGCATCTCCAATCCAAAATTATATCTAGAATCGGATTCCTATTTTGCAACAAAGGCTCCTTCACTCATGCTGCCAAACATACCCTCGTAAAACTGACTATCCTACCGATCCTTGACTTCGGTGATGTCATTTTCAAAATAGCCTCCAACACTTTACTCAGCAAATTGGATGTAGTCTATCACAGTGGCATCAGTTTTGTCACCAAAGCCTCATATACTACCCATCACTGTGACCTGTATGCTCTAGTTGGCTGGCCCTCGCTACATATTCGTCACCAAACCCACTGGCTCCAGGTCATCTATAAGTCTCTGCTAGGTTAAGCCCCGCCTTATCTCAGCTCACTGGTCACCATAGCAACACACACCCTTAGCACGCGCTCCAGCAGGTATATTTCACTGGTCATCCCCAAAGCCAACAACTCTTTGGCTGCCTTTCATTCCAGTTCTCTGCTGCCAATGACTGGAACAAATTGCAAAAATCACTGAAGCTGGATACTTATATCTCTTTCACTAACTTTAAGCATCAGCTGTCAGAGCAGCTTACCGATCACTGCACCTGTACACAGCCCATCTGTAAATAGCCCACCCAACTACCTCATCCCCATATTGTTATTTATTTTTCTTGCTCTTTTGCACCCCAGTATCTCTACTTGCACATCATCATCTGCACATCTATCAATCCAGTGTTAATGATCAATTGTAATTATTTCGCCACTATGGTCTATTTATTTCCTTACCTCCCTATTCTTACTACATTTGCACACACTGTACATATATTTTTCTATTGTGTTATTAACTTCACGTTTGTTTATCCCATATGTAACTCTGCGTTGTTGTTTTTGTCGCACTGCTTTGCTTTATCTTGGCAAGGTCGCAGTTGTAAATGAGAAGTTGTTCTCAACTGGCCTACCTGGATAAATAAAGGTGAAATAAAAATAAAATAAAGCTCTGCGGTCTAACTCATCCCAAACCATCTCAATTGGGATGAGGTCACGTGATTGTGGAGGCCAGGTCAGCTTATGCAGCACTCCATCTCTCTCCTTCTTGTTCAAATAGCCCTTACACAGCCTGGAGGTGTGTTGGGTCATTGTCCTGTTGAAAAACAATGCTAGTCCCACTAAGCACAAACCAGATGGGACAGCGTATTGCTGCAGAATGCTGTGGTAGCCGTACTGGTTAAGTGTGCCTTGAATTCTAAATAGATCATAGACAGTGTCAGTAGCAAAGCACCCGCACACCATCACACCTCCTCTTCCATGCTTCACGGTGGGAACCACACATGCGGAGACCTTCCATTCACCTACTCTGCGTCTCACGAAGATACAGAGGTTGGAACCAAAAATGTCAAATTAGGACTCAATGTCAAATCAGAACAAAGGACAGATTTCCACCTGTCTAATGTCCATTGCCAGTGTTTCTTTGCCCAAGCTAGTCTCTTCTTTTTTTTTGTGTCCTTTAGTAGTGGTTTCTTTGCTGCAATTAGGCCATGAAGACCTGATACACGCAGTCTCCTCTGAACAGTTGATTACTAGATTACTATTTTGGCGGCAATTTCTGAGGCTGGTTGTCAGGATTTGGCCAGGGTTGTTCCGGTTTTTGGTCACTAGATGCCCCCATTGTGCCTTTCGACCTTTTGTTTTCCCTTGATCCCCATTATTATTTGCACCTGTGCCTCGTTTCCCCTGATTGTATTTAAACCCTTTGTTTTCCTCTGTTCTTTGCTCTGTGTTTGTATGTTAGCACCCAGCCCTAGTACTCTGAGAACTCTTGTTGATCCCGGTGGACTCTCTTGTGGAATTCTGTTTTTTTGTTCTTGTTTGTTTGTTTTTTTGAGTATCTTTTGAGGCTTTTTGTGCTTTACCTTCCACCTTGTGGAGTTACATGTTTTCCTGAAGAACTTAACTTTTTACTTCATTAAATACACCGTCTCAAGTACTGCTGTGTCTGCCTCATCTTCTGGGTTCTGCCGACTATTCGTGGCTCAGTTGGTTAAGTGACTGTTTCTCACTCCGGAGACCTGGGTTCATAACCGGGTCCTGACAGAAACACAGAGCCAAAAATGAACCCAGAGGCAGCCAGTTCCCAGGACCTTGTTGCCATGCTGTCCCACCACCAGGAGACTGTCTAACGCCACGAAGCCGCCCTGGTTCAGCAAGAGGCCTTAATGGCTAGACATTCTCATCTTCTGTCGGAGATGCTGACTTCCATAAAGCAGATATCTGATCGACTTACCCCGGAAACAGTTCCCGTCTCAGTACCTCAGATTCACGTACCCATGGCAGTTAACCCTCTGGCTGAACCTCGTCTTCTACCTCCCCAACGGTTCTCAGGTGATCCAAGTGCTTGTAAAGGGTTTCTCACCCAATGTTCTCTCTCCTTCGAGCTGCAACCCTCGTCGTTCCCCACCGACCGGTCTAAGATCGCATATATCATCACCCTGCTGTCGGAAAAAGCCCTGGCCTGGGCTACTGCTGTGTGGGATGCCCATAGTTCCTGCTGTGCCAGCTACTCTGCCTTTGCTGAGGAATTCAAACGAGTGTTTCAAGGCCCAAGCAGTGGTCCTGACTCAGCCAAACAGCTCCTGACTCTCCACCAAGGTCGGCGCAGCGTGACGGACTATGCCATTCAGTTCCGCACGGTGGCAGCAGCGAGTGGCTGGAACAACGAGGCGCTCACGGTGTGCTTTCTGAAAGGCCTTTCCGACACTATCCGAGATGAACTGGCCACTCGGAAACCACCGGACAATCTCGAGTCCCTGATCAAGTTGGCCTCACGCATTGACCAGCGTCTGAGAGAGAGAGAAGTCAACCGTAGACCTCTAGCCCCTATCAGTCCCAGCTCCGAGTCCCCACCTTTATCCTCGCTGGCTCCACCGGAACACATGCAGATTGGACGCATCTCCCAGGCTGAGAGAGACCGCCGGATGAGGGAGCGACGCTGTCTATATTGCGGCAAACCGGGCCATTTCCGTTCCACGTGTCCCGGGCTCCAGGGAAACGCTCTGTCCCATCCGTGCGCTTTCTTCTCACACCGGCTTACCCCGGCTGAGAGGAACTATGATGTGGGGGATCGTGAACTCCTAGCGGTTAAGATGGCATTGAAGGAATGGAGACACTGGCTCGAGGGGGCTTCTCATCCGTTTCAAGTGCTTACGGACCACAAAAATCTGGAGTATATCCAGCAGGCGAAGCGGTTGAACTCTAGACAAGCTAAATGGTCTCTTTTCTTCAATCAATTCCAGTTTATCCTCACCTATCGGCCCGGGTCGAAGAATCTCAAACCGGATGCCCTGTCCCGAGTCTACGCTCCTGCCATTCGAGATGACACGGACATGCCTGTCCTTCCTGCCGCTAAGATCGTGGCTCCGATCTCGTGGCAAGTTGAGGATACCGTGAGACGAGCTCAAGCTATTGAACCGGACCCGAAAGGAGGTCCTGCCAATCGGTTGTTTGTCCCCAAGGCAGTGAGGACAGGTCCTTCTGTGGGGGCACTCCTCTCACCTCACCTGTCACCCGGGCGTAGGTCGCACCTTGGAGTTCATCCAGCGTAAGTTCTGGTGGCCTAACATAAGAGAAGACGTTGCCACTTTCGTCAATGCCTGCCCCGTGTGCTGCCAGGGCAAATCTTCTCACCTCCGCCCGCAAGGACTCCTTCACCCTTTACCTGTTCCCCACAGACCCTGGTCCCATATCTCATTGGACTTCATTACTGGCCTTCCTCCATCCCATGGCAATACTACTATCCTAGTCATTATCGACAGGTTTTCAAAGGCGGCCAGGTTCGTCCCTCTGACTAAGTTACCTTCTGCCAAGGAAACGGCTGAGTTGGTAATTAATCATGTGTTCCGAGTCTTCGGCATTCCTCAAGATATGGTTTCTGACAGAGGTCCCCAGTTCGCCTCTAGGTTTTGGAAGGCCTTCTGCCAACTCATGGGGGCTTCTGCCAGTCTATCTTCAGGGTACCATCCGGAGTCCAATGGCCAAACTGAGAGGATGAATCAAGAGCTGGAAACCACCCTCCGATGTATGACTCGTAACAACCCGTCCACATGGTCGTCCTTCATTGTTTGGGCCGAATACGCGCACAACACCTTGCGCTCCACCTCCACTGGTATGTCCCCGCACGAGTGTCAGTTTGGCTATGCCCCTCCATTGTTCCCGGACCAGGAGGCAGAAGTCAGAGTGCCTTCAGCCTTGAAGTTCATCAGACGCTGTCGGCTTATGTGGAGGAAGACCCGTCTTAATCTTATGTGTTCCTCACAGAGGTACCAACAACAAGCCAACAGACGTCGCCGTCCCGGGCCTACCCTGCGCCCCGGCCAGAGAGTCTGGCTCTCCACAAGAGACTTACCACTACGGGTGGAGTCTCGCAAGCTGTCCCAAAAATACATCGGTCCCTTTAAGGTTGCCAGGAGAGTTAACCCAGTTTCTTATCGCCTACACTTACCCAGATCCCTTAAGATTAATCCCACGTTTCACATTTCCTTATTAAAACCTGTTGTTTTTTCTCCCCTTGTCCCGGCAGACAGACCTCCCCCTCCGCCTCATGTCATTGGAGGCCAGCCGGCTTATACCGTCCATCGGATACTGGATTTCCGGCCGGGTGCAGCGGTCCTGGCAGTATCTGGTGGACTGGGAAGGCTACGGTCCCGAGGAGCGCTCCTGGGTTCCTGCCAAAGACATACTGGACCCTGACCTCATTCGTCAGTTCAGGGCCCTCCACCCTGAGAGAGCTGGTAGGAACGTCAGGAGCCGTTCCTAGGGGGGGTTCTGTCAGGATTTGGCCAGGGTTGTTCCGGTTTTTGGTCACTAGATGCCCCCATTGTGCCTTTTGACCTTTTGTTTTCCCTTGATCCCCATTATTATTTGCACCTGTGCCTCGTTTCCCCTGATTGTATTTAAACCCTTTGTTTTCCTCTGTTCTTTGCTCTGTGTTTGTATGTTAGCACCCAGCCCTAGTACTCTGAGAACTCTTGTTGATCCCGGTGGACTCTCTTGTGGAATTCTGTTTTTTTGTTCTTGTTTGTTTGTTTTTTTGAGTATCTTTTGAGGCTTTTTGTGCTTTATCTTCCACCTTGTGGAGTTACATGTTTTCCTGAAGAACTTCACTTTTTACTTCATTAAATAGACCGTCTCAAGTACTGCTGTGTCTGCCTCATCTTCTGGGTTCTGCCGACTATTCGTGGCTCAGTTGGTTAAGTGACTGTTTCTCACTCCGGAGACCCGGGTTCGTAACCGGGTCCTGACACTGGTAACTCCAATTAACATATCCTCTGCAGCAGAAAGGGGTCCTTTCCTGTGGTGGTCCTCATGAGAGCCAGTTTCATCATTGCACTTGATGGTTTTTGCGAAACTAATTATCCGTATTGACGGACCTTCATGTCTTAAAGTAATGATGGACTGTCATTTCTCTTTGCTTATTTGAGCTGTTCTTGCCATAATGTGGACTTGGTCTTTTACCAAATAGGGCTATCTTCTGTATACCACCCCTACCATGTCACAACACAACTGATTGTCTCAAACGCATTAAGAAGGAAAGAAATTCCACAAATGAACTTCCACTAAAGGCACACCTGTTAATTGAAATGCATTCCTGGTGACTACCTCATGAAGCTGGTTGAGAGAATGCCAAGAGTGTGCCGAGCAGTCATCAAGGCAAAGGGTGGCTTCTTTGAAGAATCTCAAATATGAACTAGATTTAGATTTGTTTAACACTTTTTTGGTTACTACATGATTCCTTATGTGTTATTTTATAGTTGTTATGTCTTCACTATTATTCTACAATGTAGAAAATAGTAAGAATAAAGAAAAATCTTTGAATGAGTAGGTGTGTCCAAACTTTTGACTGGTACTGTATTCTGTATTGTTTTAACACCATAGTGTTTTCAGGGTCTCTATCTCTCTCTCTCCCCCACCTTCCTTCGCTTTCTTTCTCCACAAACCATGCAGTGTTGCTGCATTCCATGTAGTGCATACTTCTTTATATATGTTTTATCCAATACAAGCAGTAAATTGTAGTCATGTAATAATGGTATAATAGTCATGTACTGGGACTTTGGTTGAGCCTAGCCGCAGCAGGTAGCCTGGCGGTTAAGAGCGTTGGGCCAGTAACTGAAAGGTTGCTGGTTTGAATCCCTGAGCTGACTAGGTGAAAAATGTGTTGATGTGCCCTCAAAGCAAGGCACTTAACCCTAATTGGTCCCGTAAGTGTCACATTGAATGACGCTGGAGAGACCAAGCAGGTACGGGGAGCGGGAGCAGACGTGACAGTAAGTGTCTGTGGATAAGAGCGTCTGCTAAATTACTAACATGTTAATATAGTATAGTTCCAATAATGTTCTTATTATTATTTTTCATAACAGTAACATTTGGAAGGCCTAAATCAGATTAGGCTAATTTAAAATCAATCACTTGATTTTATTTGATCAACTTTAATGAGATGTGAAAGACACTTGCCCTCAAATGCACTTTTAAAGTTACTCATTTGTATTTTTCTAAGATATTATCAATGACTGGAGTGGTTTACCATCTAAAAACAATTTCTGATAGTTAAGTACTACAACAGCTGAATGTGCTTCCATAGGCAGTTCCTCTTGGGTCGGTGATTGATTTAAATGGTTTAGGTCTCCCCTTTCTCACTGTACAACAGGGTTGGCCACACACACACATACACACACACACACACACACACACACACACACACACACACACACACACACACACACACACACACACACACACACACACACACACACACACACACACACACACACACACACACACACACACACACACAGTACACACACACACACAGTACACACACACACATACACACACATTCAGTACACACACACACATACACACACACACATACAGTACACACACACACATACACACACACCGGCTTTTCTGTTGAAAAGTAGCCCCCTGGTGGGCCGTAAAGGGTGAGAACAGGAAGAGAGAGAGAAGAGAGAGCAAAGGGTTAGTCTCCTATTTGGAGGACGTTTTAATTGATTTAGATGTAGTAGTAATATTAAATAGTATAGAAATATCATACACATCCAGGTTCAGAAATATTAGAGATGAATCCTCTCCTCTGCCATGTGGACACACACAGTGTCTAACAGCTAGCCTTAGCTTCCCTCCTTCAGTGTTAGTAACAGTAATGTTCTGGGGGGCTGGGGGTCCACCCCACCCAGGTATTAATATTATGGAGGCTTCAATCCACCCGGACTTGGCTGTCACAGAGCAGAGGGTCTCAAGGACACCCTGGCCTCCTAGCCGAGACAGGACACACACAGGACAGAACTCCTCTCACAGGCTGACAGGGATAAATTTGGTGGCTGACATCACCAGCTCCGACCGGCAGTCAGTCATTTTTATTTTGGGGACCGTTTCTTAGAAGGAGATTGTGTTTGTTATAAAAGGGGGGGGGGGGAAGAGGGAGAGTGGAGAGATGTGGAAGAGAGAGAAAGAGAGAGGGGGAGGGAGAGAGAGAAACTCCCCTATCTGCTGAGTGAAATACCACAGTCTGCCATCACAGCAGCAGGATTTGTGACCTGTTGCCACAAGAAAAGGGTGAAGTGAAGAACAAACACCATTGTAAATATAACCCATATTTACAGTGCCTTGCGAAAGTATTCGGCCCCCTTGAACTTTGCGACCTTTTGCCACATTTCAGGCTTCAAACATAAAGATATAAAACTCTATTTTGAAGAATCAACAACAAGTGGGACACAATCATGAAGTGGAACGACATTTATTGGATATTTCAAACTTTTTTAACAAATCAAAAACTGAAAAATTGGGCGTGCAAAATTATTCAGCCCCTTTACTTTCAGTGCAGCAAACTCTCTCCAGAAGTTCAGTGAGGATCTCTGAATGATCCAATGTTGACCTAAATGATTAATGATGATAAATACAATCCACCTGTGTGTAATCAAGTCTCTGTATTATTGCACTTGCACTGTGATAGTCTCAGAGGTCCGTTAAAAGCGCAGAGAGCATCATGAAGAACAAGGAACACACCAGGCAGGTCCGAGATACTGTTGTGAAGAAGTTTAAAGCCGGATTTGGATACAAAAATATTTCCCAAGCTTTAAACATCCCAAGGAGCACTGTGCAAGCGATAATATTGAAATGGAAGGAGTATCAGACCACTGCAAATCTACCAAGACCTGGCCGTCACTCTAAACTTTCAGCTCATACAAGGAGAAGACTGATCAGAGATGCAGCCAAGAGGCCCATGATCACTCTGGATGAACTGCAGAGATCTACAGCTGAGGTGGGACACTCTGTCCATAGGACAACAATCAGTCGTATATTGCACAAATCTGGTCTTTATGGAAGAGTGGCAAGAAGAAAGCCATTTCTTAAAGATATCCATAAAAAGTGTTGTTTAAAGTTTGCCACAAGCCACCTGGGAGACACACCAAACATGTGGAAGAAGGTGCTCTGGTCAGATGAAAACAAAATGGAACTTTTTGGCAACAATGCAAAACGTTATGTTTGGCGTAAAAGCAACACAGCTCATCACCCTGAACACACCATCCTCACTGTCAAACATGGTGGTGGCAGCATCATGGTTTGGGCCTGCTTTTCTTCAGCAGGGACAGGGAAGATGGTTAAAATTGATGGGACAATGGATGGAGCCAAATACAGGACCATTCTGGAAGAAAACCTGATGGAGTCTGCAAAAGACCTGAGACTGGGACGGAGATTTGTCTTCCAACAAGACAATGATCCAAAACATAGAGCAAAATCTACAATGGAATGGTTCAAAAATAAACATATCCAGGTGTTAGAATGGCCAAGTCAAAGTCCAGACCTGAATCCAATCGAGAATCTGTGGAATGAACTGAAAACTGCTGTTCACAAATGCTCTCCATCCAACCTCACTGAGCTCAAGCTGTTTTGCAAGGAGGAATGGGAAAAAATGTCTGTCTCTCGATGTGCAAAACTGATAGAGACATACCCCAAGCGACTTACAGCTGTAATCGCAGCAAAAGGTGGCGCTACAAAGTATTAACTTAAGGGGGCTGAATAATTTTGCACGCCCAATTTTTCAGTTTTTGATTTGTTAAAAAAGTTTGAAATATCCTATAAATGTCGTTCCACTTCATGATTGTGTCCCACTTGTTGTTGATTCTTCACAAAATAATACAGTTTTATATCTTTATGTTTGAAGCCTGAAATGTGGCAAAAGTTCGCAAAGTTCAAGGGGGCCGAATACTTTCGCAAGGCACTGTATGTTTATTTATTTCCCTTTTGTATTTTCACTATTTGCACATTGCTACAACACTGTATATATACATAATTTGACAGTTATTCTTTTGGAACTTCTGAGTGGAATGTTTGTGTCACGAATTCCGCCGAAGTTGGTGCCTCTCCTTGTTCGGGCGGAATTCGGTGGTCGCCGTCAACGGTTTTCTAGCCGCCACCGATCTACGTTTCATTGTCCATTCGTTGTGTCTTTATTGAACACACTTGGTTTCCATGACATTATTATTTATTCCCTATTTAACCCTCTGGTTCCCACATGGTTTTGTGCGTGTTTGTTCTGTGTTTAGCTGTCGCTACTATTTTGTGAGCTGGATTGTTTTCCCTGCGTGGAATTTATTTTGTTGACGTTTTGAGTAAAAGTCCGTTATTACTCATCCTCTGTGTCCTGCGCCTGACTCCGTCCCACCTGCTGCACATCGACCCTTTACAGTTTGCTGTTAATTGTTATTGTTTATTTCACTTTTGTCTATTATCTACTTCACTTGCTTTGGCAATGTTAATATATTTCCCATGCCAATAAAGCCCTTGAATTGAAGAGAGAGAGAGAATGTGTAGTGTGTAATTACAGCTGTTGTACAGAACAGGGAGGAGGAGGGAGGAGGACGATGTTCAATGTCAGGGGGGTACTGCTCGGAACATGTCATGTGCTGTGATCTGACCCATCTCTGTGGTTTACATGTTTGATATAGGAGGATCTCTCTGTGATGCAACAAGTGTTTGTTTAAACAAAACATTTCTATTGAAGTGTATGAAGCCGCTATCTTTTCTAACATCCTTTCGGGATCACAGAGACAATTGAGATATGTTACCACTTTCTGTGATGTGTTTTCTTACTTAGTATTAAGTCTCCTTAGAATTACGATTATAACCCATTTTACGTGTATTAATATTTTTCAGGCATCTTGTGAGAGGGATTGTTGCCTGATATTCTTGAAGCACCTAATTGTCTGTAAATATTATAAGAAGACTTTACCAACTGCTGTATATGAATAGATCCAGAACAGCTGCAAAATGATTGCTATAGAGAAGGATTTCAATATGTAACAAAAGCCTAAAAGACCTTAACCAAGGCTTTGCGCTTAAGTTCACCGTTTTTACTTATTGTCATCTACTTTTCAGCCGCATCATAGCGCTATCCGTTCTGGGTCATCAATCATGGTTTTATGATGTCATCCAAAGACGACAAGGTTCATTACAGATGTCAGCAGACCTGCTACCGGTCACTCAGCTACACTCAGCTAAACACACGCGCATGGCACGTACATCTATACATGCACACACACACACACACACACCCTCCGAGTTCAAAGTAGTCTTGTTGTCAGCAGTCACAGGGCAGGCCCACTGCTGCAGCTTCAGAACAACATAGCCAGATGGCTGCCAGCAAGATGGATGGATTATATGTGGGGTGACTTCAGCTTGACTGGGCTGCACAAAGAATTTCACACGCACACACACACACACACACACACACACACACACACACACACGCACGCACGCACACGCACACGCACACGCACACGCACACGCACACGCACACGCACACATACACAGACAGACAGATTCAAGGAAGCTGAGTGCATGCATCATTAAACAACAAAGAAAATAAAGCTTTAAGTATGTCCGAGTGTTAAGCATGTCAGAGTGTTAAGCATGTCCGAGTGTTAAGCATGTCCGAGTGTTAAGCATGTCGAGTGTTAAGCATGTCCGAGTTTTAAGTATGTCGAGTGTTAAGCTTGTCCGAGTGTTAAGCTTGTCGAGTGTTAAGCATGTCAAGTGTTAAGCATGTCCGAGTGTTAAGCAAGTCGAGTGTTAAGCATGTCCGAGTGTTAAGCAAGTCGAGTGTTAAGCATGTCGAGTGTTAAGCATGTCCGAGTGTTAAGCATGTCGAGTGTTAAGCATGTCAAGTTTTAAACATGTCGAGTGTTAAGCATGTCGAGTGTTAAACATGTCGAGTGTTAAGCATGTTGAGTGTTAAGCATGTCCGAGTGTTAAGCATGTCCGAGTGTTAAGCATGTCGAGTGTTAAGCATGTCGAGTGTTAAGCATGTCAGAGTGTTAAGCATGTCGAGTGTGAAGCATGTCGAGTGTTAAGCATGTCGAGTGTTAAGCATGTCCGAGTGTTAAGCATGTCGAGTGTTAAGCATGTCCGAGTTTTAAGCATGTCGAGTGTTAAGCATGTCGAGTGTTAAGCATGTCCGAGTGTTAAGCATGTCGAGTGTTAAGCATGTCCGAGTGTTAAGCATGTCGAGTGTTAAGCATGTCTGAGTGTTAAGTATGTAGAGTGTTAAGCATGTCCGAGTGTGAAGCATGTCGAGTGTTAAGCATGTCGAGTGTTAAGCATGTCCGAGTGTTAAGCATGTCGAGTGTTAAGCATGTCGAGTGTTAAGCATGTCGAGTGTTAAGCATGTCGAGTGTTAAGCATGTCTGAGTGTTAAGTATGTCGAGTGTTAAGCTTCCGAGTGTGAAGCATGTCGAGTGTTAAGCATGTTGAGTGTTAAGCATGTCGAGTGTTAAGCATATCCGAGTGTTAAGCATGTCCGAGTGTTAGGTTTGTCCGAATGTTGAGTTTGTCCGAGTGTTGAGTTTGAGTGGTAAGTATGTCTGATTGGTAAGTATGTCTGGACGTTAAGTATACCTGGGTGTTAAGCATGTCGAGTGTTAAGCATGTCGAGTGTTAAGCATGTCTGAGTGTTAAGTATGTCGAGTGTTAAGCTTCCGAGTGTGAAGCATGTCGAGTGTTAAGCATGTCGAGTGTTAAGCATGCAGAGTGTTAAGCATATCCGAGTGTTAAGCTTGTCCGAGTGTTAAGCATGTCGAGTGTTAAGCATGTTGAGTGTTAAGCATGTCGAGTGTTAAGCATATCCGAGTGTTAAGCATGTCCGAGTGTTAGGTTTGTCCGAATGTTGAGTTTGTCCGAGTGTTGAGTTTGATTGAGTGTTAATTATGTCTGGTGTTAAGTATGTCTAAGTGGTAAGTATGTCTGATTGTTAAGTATGTCTGGACGTTAAGTATACCTGGGTGTTAAGCATGTCGAGTGTTAAGCATGTCGAGTGTTAAGCATGTCTGAGTGTTAAGTATGTCGAGTGTTAAGCTTCCGAGTGTGAAGCTTGTCGAGTGTTAAGCATGTCCGAGTGTTAAGCATGTCGAGTGTTAAGCATGTCCGAGTTTTAAGTATGTCGAGTGTTAAGCTTGTCCGAGTGTTAAGCATGCCGAGTGTTAAGCATATCCGAGTGTTAAGCATGTCCGAGTGTTAAGCTTGTCCGAGTGTTAAGTATGTCGAGTGTTAAGCATGTCGAGTGTTAAGCATGCAGAGTGTTAAGCATATCCGAGTGTTAAGCTTGTCCGAGTGTTAAGCATGTCGAGTGTTAAGCATATCCGAGTGTTAAGCATGTCCGAGTGTTAGGTTTGTCCGAATGTTGAGTTTGTCCGAGTGTTGAGTTTGATTGAGTGTTAATTATGTCTGGTGTTAAGTATGTCTAAGTGGTAAGTATGTCTGATTGTTAAGTATGTCTGGACGTTAAGTATACCTGGGTGTTAAGTATGTCTGGGTGTTAATATGTCTGAGTGTTAGTATGCCTAAGTGTTAGTATCACTGAGTATTATTGTCTCTAAGTGTTAGTATCTCTGAGTGTTAGTATCTCAGAGTGTTAGTATCTTTGAATATTAGTATCTCTGAGTGTTAGTATCTCTGAGTGTTAGTATGTCTGAGTGTTAGTATGTCTGAGTGTTAGTATGTCTGAGTGTTAGTATGTCTGAGTGTTAGTATGTCTGAGTGTTGGTATGTCTGAGTGTCAATATCTCTGAGTGTTAGTATCTCTGAGTGTTAGTATGTCTGAGTGTTAGTATGTCTGAGTGTTAGTATCTCTGAGTGTTAGTATCTCTGAGTGTTAGTATCTCTGAGTGTTAGTATGTCTGAGTGTTAGTATGTCTGAGTGTTAGTATGTCTGAGTGTTAGTATGTCTGAGTGTTATTATGTCTGAGTGTTAGTATGTCTGAGTGTTAGTATGTCTGAGTGTTAGTATGTCTGAGTGATAGTATGTCTGAGTGTTAGTATGTCTGAGTGTTAGTATGTCTGAGTGTTAGTATGTCTGAGTGTTAGTATGTCTGAGTGATAGTATGTTTGCTCCAACAAGTTACTGTGTAGTAATGCATGATGTTAGGCAGTGTGTTATGTTGATATTGTTAATGAACAATTAAGACAATCAAGACTCTCTTAACAGGGTGTGCGTGTGTACATGTGTGTGTGTGAGTGTGTACCTAAGTGCATGCCTGCGTGTGTGTGTCTCTGACAGTGTATGGGGGAGTGATGATGGATGTTGCCAGGTTTTCATACAGCATGATGGAGGGAGACTCTCAATTGTGCTGACATCAGCTCTCTATGTTCAAATAGAGTCTGCATCCCAAATGGCACCCTATTCCCTATGTAGTGCACTACTTTCGACCAGAGCCCTATGGACCCTGGTCAAAGTAGTGCACTACATTGGGAATATGGTGCCATCTGTGACACACACAGAGGTTTGATGGCTGTTTACAACAGATCCTCTACCTGCTGTTCTCCACCTACACTAAAATCCTGCTTGCACGCACGCACACACACACACCACACCACACCACACCACACACACACACACACACACACACACACACACACACACACACACACACACACACACACACACACACACACACACACACACACACACACACACACACACACACACACACACACACACACACACACACACACACACACAAACACACACACACACACACAACCATGTATGTGTTCTTGTTGAGGGGGAGGTGTGTATGTTGGCAGGGTAGTGAATGGATCAGCCGCCACAGAGAAAGGCAGAGGAGTTCCATTTGAAAACAACACGAGAGAAATCCGCTTGAGTACCTTATTGATTCTCTTCAGAGTCTGAGAAACAGAGAGAGAGGAGAGAGAAAGATAGAAAGAGAGAGAGAACGAGACAGAAAACAGATGCTTCTGACTGCCTGTTTTGGAGAGTTGAGGTGGCTTTTTAGTTTCCCCCCTCTCCCTCGTTCTCTTCCATCTCTCCTCTCTTCCTCTCTCTTTGACTCTCTCTCTCTAGCGGTGACAGATAAAGTAGACAGGCTGCACCCCACGCTGAAGAGCTGGACTGGCTGTGGAGAGTGGGGCAGAGGGAGGCAGAGTGAGGCAGAGTGAGGGATAGCGAGGCAGAGTGAGGGATAGCGAGGCAGAGTGAGGTATAGCGCGGCAGAGAGAGGAAGAGCGAGGCGGAGCGAGGAAGAAGGCAGAGTGAGGCAGAGTGAGGTAGAGTGAGGAATAGCGAGGAAGAGTGAGGGATAGTGCGGCAGAGAGAAGCAGAGTGAGCAGAGTGAGGGATAGATCGGCGGAGCACTCACACTAGAGTGGCAGCATCCACACCACTAACAGTTCCCTCAGGCCACGGGAAGGAGGTGGAGAAGAGGGGGAACTTTGGTTCTGCTTTGCGTAATGAAATGTGGGGGCTACCAGTTGTTTGTTTTCATGCTTAAAAAGACCTAGATATTATTGTTAAACCTGTAAAACAAGAGTTTGCAATGTCATTAAAAGATGTCACAATAGTGACATATGCCAGTTATATGTTATGTGTCACCTAATAGCCTTTTCTGACCTCAAGGTCAAGGTCAAGATTACACACACATACTGTATGTAGTTGGTAGAAGTTGTTCCTTTAGATGGGACTGACTATGATGGCATGTTCATCCAAACTGATGTCGCTTAAGAAGAACACTGGTGAAACACAGCAAAATCAGTTTGGCTATGTTATGCCAGGCTATGCTTATGATGGAATCTGTGTTGAAAGCATCAGTGGCACTCTAGCCTGCCCTGCGGCTGGAGATGAAGTTGTGATGCTGTCTATTAATAGAAGGCTTTCCTCTCCTCGTCATGGCTCTGTTGCGTGTCTGCTCATGTGTGCAAGCATGCGTATATGTGAGCCTTGTTCTGAGCCCTGGGTTTACATTATTATGCAATGCAGCATCTGACCTTGGAGGCAACATGGACCGAAGAGAGAGAGGGAGAGAGAGGAGAAAAAGTGTGCGAGAGAAAGAGAGAGTTGAGTAAATGCCAGCTTACACATCAGTGTCACCCCTCACACATTTTCCACATCAAACATATCAAATGATTACACTTGGCATGTCACTACCGTAATAGTGACTATCTCCAGTAAAAGCCCATGGACCAGGGGTGTGCCATGTAAGGCTCCCTCTGGCAGGGCCTAAAGAGTAGA
Organism: Oncorhynchus gorbuscha; assembly: GCF_021184085.1. Lineage (NCBI taxonomy): Eukaryota > Metazoa > Chordata > Actinopteri > Salmoniformes > Salmonidae > Oncorhynchus > Oncorhynchus gorbuscha. The sequence goes on along the minus strand of NC_060180.1, from coordinate 6,946,438 downwards.
CCACGGTCCTTATTCATAATGCTTCTTAGAGTATGAGTGCTGCTGATCTGGGATCATCTCCCCCCTGCCCATGTAATCGTATTCCTTATGATATGAAAGGCTGATCCTAGATCAGTACTTCAATACTCTGAAATGCTTTATTAAAACAGGACCAGACCAGAGCAGACAGGCCACCCTGCCTGGACAGGGACTATTCCTCAGGATGACATTAATATAATAGCTCTGGTGCCCAAAACAACTTGCTATTGATCCAGCATAACCTTTTAAGTCCATCGACCGCTCCGTTCTCCAACAGCCGGTGGATGCGTCAGTGTTTTGAAGCTGCTGGGTTAAGGGCTGCAGTAAGTAAATGGGCCATGTTGTTATGGGTGTCGATTCGGCTGTGTTTTGGCTAAATAAAGGCCAACTCCTTAATCGACGGGTGGGTTGTTTAGCAACAAAATCGATGTGTGCGCAACCCTTGTGGCAAAACAGCCAGGGTTGGCTTAGAATCAAAGTATTGTTGACAATATGTAAACTCCCTTTTCTTTCCAAATGTTTATTGAAAACCTAAATAAATTTGCAAAATGAGCACTTGCTGTCTGTCAAATACATTGTTGCAGTTGTTGGTTAACTAGCTAGCAATTTCTTTTGCCATATTAGCATAGACGTGACATGAGTCAAAACACCTAAAAACAGGACATGGTATCAATAACAAGATACAACGAGCTGAAACAAGACACCTACGATTCCCCACATTACAGCGTCTTGTCATTGGTGCTCGCTATCTGACCATCAAGAACCACAACAACACACAGCTTTCTGCCTCAAAGATGTGCACGCATCATTTACGCGACGTTGTCAGGCAACTGATCTATTTGGACAACAACATAACGGAAGACCCCCACTTGGTTTGCTAAGTTGAAGGATGGGCTGGAGAAATGGTAACACTCAAATTCATAGAGTTGTTTCTGGTATGCTGTTTTTGCTAATTGAAGAGGCTGTATCATATAACATACATTTCTTTAAGCATGAAACCACTCGATCTTTATTAAACACACATGGAAAAGGTGGTAAGCAACTTAGGTAAAAAAAATAAACATTTTCGACAAGTCAAATGACTTTACTGTGTTAGAGGTTTCGTGATGCTTGTATCTAAACCAAAGTAGATAATTTAAAGATTATTCTATGCTTCAGATAGGGTCTCTATACATTTCATCATGAGGTCCTAAACCTAGCAAGAAAGTGCATCTTTGTAACTGTGTGGGATAATATTGTCAAAATGTTTGCCTTGGGGTAAGTTGAGCCAATGGCAAGTTAAGCAGTGTCTTTTTCCCAGGTGTAATACAAGCTATTATCCCTGGGATATGAGGTAACATCAGGGCCTGGCCTATGTTAAAAGTGTTTTAAAAAGTACAAAGTGATTGTTAGGAGTTAAGCTTGTGTTAAAATATGCTTCAAATTATTAAAATACAAAAAAGTGATTGTGTTGAATTGTGTTTGGGAAATAAGATAGTTTTGTGGTTGTGGTAATATTTCAGTCAGTACAAAAATGTGTAGGTAGCTTAACTTACCATGTCCCTTGGCTCAATTTACACCACACCAGGCAACATTTTGCCAAGAGACCACGTTTTTGGAAAAGCTAGTTTTCAAACTGAAGTATTTACATGACTTCTGATTATTTACAGGGATGCGATGCACATTTATCCTTCTCATGTCTCTAATCCTAGAATTACTTGATGAGGCAGAAAAGTGAATAAGCCTGAGATCTGGCTGGAGTGAGGGAAGCATGTGTAAGAAGTCTGAGATTACATAAAATCACGAGAGTCGTCTCTGTGTCTGTCCTCTCTGCGGCTAGCCTAGCACCAGCCAATGCTTTCTGAGAAACATTTGAAACATTGATTGGATCAAATGACAAATTGCTCAAGAAACAAAATGAATGTGATACAACTCTATAATTCTCTCACTGACCTCAAAACCATTCTGTTATGTCTCTCAAAATGGGGTCTTTTCTCTGTCTGAGAGTTCAAGACAAGCCTCAGTCTGAAGGCTGCAAAGGCTGAGTGACTAGGAGGAAGAGGAATTGAATTTCCTCAAGTCCAGAGAAAATAAATAACGCCCTTGTCTGGGAGAGACCAGCAGTTTTCTCCCCGACATTGATGGCGTGTCAGGTTACCGTGTGTTACGGCGGCCCCCTGGCCCTTGGCCCCTGACGGGAGCAAACAGGTTGTGTCTGGCCTGGTGGAAGAACTTCCTACTGATGACATCACACAGCTGGGACAGACATACACAGATGACAGGGCAGCCCAGGGTTCCCTCATACCAGAAGTTACAGATAGAGAAGATTCATAAAGGGCAATAACCACACGTTGATTCACACCCAACACCATTCATGTGGTTGGTCATTATCAAGAACTATTCTTAATAACCTTCTTTTATTTTTACAAAAACATTCGCTTTCAAAATGAAGCTTATATTAGCACAATGTTGCACACTCAGTTTGAGACCCAAAAAAGAAATTGACTGTTCTCCCGTGACCCAAATCATCCTCCAACGACCCAAGTGAGTGTTAATCCTTTAGGATGGTGAGAGGGCTGAGGAGGGGTAGAGGAGGGCCCTCAAAGAGTGTGAGGATTCATTGAAAGAGGACAGAGACAGAGAGAGAGAAAAAGAGAAAGAGAGAGAGACTCCAGGATTGGGATGGCCTCCCTATATAGCAGGGGAATTCATTGTGAATACTGCCACCTGCTGGTGCTATTAGGCATACTGTTTTGAGGTCAGAGGTGAGATTGGCGATCAGGTCGCATTCAGGTCAACCTTCCTTGATGGGTGGATCGGTGGCCATGTGGAGTGTACCCAGGAGTGTTCCAGTCAAGTTGCCGAGAGTCTGTGAGATAAAAAAAAAAATCTATGGTCCCACCCACCATGCACTGACTGGTGTGCAAGGCAGTCCCTGTTCTGGGTGACCCTACCCTGACCTTTAGGGTGCTTAGTCAGTGTTCCGCAGACGGAACTCTGTTTGGAACATTTTGCCCGGCAACAGTTTCCGTAAATACTGCACTTGGCAAGTCCAACAGGAAACCACGACGGGCTGCACTCAGGAAAACCTGCGGGTGTAACTGCACACACACACACACACACACACACACACACACACACACACACACACACACACACACACACACACACACACACACACACACACACACACACACACACACACACACACACACACACACACACACACACACACACACACACACACCATGAGCAAGTCAGGTTTTTAGCTGTAGACAAAATCTAATTTAAACTTTTATAAAATGATCTACCTGAAAGAAATGAAGAACCTACTCTATCATCTTCCAAAACATGAGGCACCTCTCTAAACTCTATTTGTGTTGCTACATGACCTTTCTCAACACCTACAATCCTTCCTCACTCAGAACAGTCTTCAACCAATTAACTCTCCCTCGGATTGACGGTAGCCCAGTGAAAGGCTGCCCAATCTGTGTCATTACAGCTCTCCCAACTCACACACACACACACACACACACACACACACACACACACACACACACACACACACACACACACACACACACACACACACACACACACACACACACACACACACACACACACACACACACACACACACACACACACACAGCCTCACTCTCCACTGTCCCATCAATTTCCTGTTATTGTTGGAGGCTGAGCTGAAGCCCCAGACTGAGTCCCAAATGGCACCCCATTCCCTATGTACTTTTGACCGTAGCTCAGGGCCAAAAGTACTGCACTATGTAGGGAATAGAGTGACATTTGTGACGAAACCTCAGTATTGATCCTGCACCCTGTGAGAAGATTAGGTGGGAATCCAGATGGATTCCATATCTATTATCTAATGGAATCTCTCCTAGAAAAAGCTATGGATTTTCTGCCATTGAACCTGTGTGAGTCTGAGAGAGAGTGTGTGTGTGTGTGTGTGTGTGTGTGTGTGTGTGTGTGTGTGTGTGTGTGTGTGTGTGTGTGTGTGTGTGTGTGTGTGTGTGTGTGTGTGTGTGTGTGTGTGTGTGTGTGTGTGTGTGTGTGTGTGTGTCTGTGTCTGTGTGTGTGTCTGTGTGTGTGTGTGTGGTAGGTCCTGCACCCAAATGTGCTCTGTCACCTGGGGCCAAATGGCCCAAAACACAAAATACTCTATTAAGGGGATAGTCAGCCCTTCCCCCATCAATACGATTAAACGCCTCTCTCTCTCTCCAGTACCCAGAGGACGGACTAGTATAATGTGTGGTAGAGTAATACTATAGTATTCATGTTTGATATCTATCTGAAACGTGTCCTCTGAGGAGAACTGTTATGCCATCTATATATATATATATATATATATATATGATCTCTGTGGTAATTCAACCTTCTCTGTTTCTCTCCACATCCTCCATTATTGTTTTTATTTATTATTTTATTTGACCTTTATTTAACTAGACAAGTCAGTTAAATTCTTATTTACAGTGACGGCCTAGGAACAGTGGGTTAACTGCCTTGTTCAGGGGCAGAATGACAGATTTTGAAAATGTTTTTTTAACCTTGTCGGCTCAGGGATTCAATCTTGCAACCTTTCGGTTACTAGTCCAACACTCTAACCACTGGGCTACCTGCCTCTAACCACTAGGCTACCTGCAGCCCCTACACTCTAACCACTAGGCTACCTGCCGCCCCTACACTCTAACCACTAGGCTACCTGCCGCCCCTACACTCTAACCACTAGGCTACCTGCCGCCCCTACACTCTAACCGCTAGGCTACCTGCCGCCCCTACACTCTAACCGCTAGGCTACCTGCCGCCCCTACACTCTAACCACTAGGCTACCTGCCGCCCCTACACTCTAACTACTAGGCTACCTGCTGCTCAAACCTCTGTGAAGCAGTGACGACACGGTACTGATTACAACTTGGATTTTTAATCCAAACATCAGATGGTTATGAAGGGGTCTCATTTGGTCTTTCTCTTTGTTCTTGTCCTGCTGTGGTGAGGTACCCACACGGTCTCCTGTCCGGCTGTGGTGAGGTACCCACACGGTCTCCTGTCCTGCTGTGGTGAGGTACCCACACGGTCTCCTGTCCTGCTGTGGTGAGGTACCCACACGGTCTCCTGTCCTGCTGTGGTGAGGTACCCACACGGTCTCCTGTCCTGCTGTGGTGAGGTACCCACACGGTCTCCTGTCCTGCTGTGGTGAGGTACCCACACGGTCTCCTGTCCTGCTGTGGTGAGGTACCCACACGGTCTCCTGTCCTGCTGTGGTGAGGTACCCACACGGTCTCCTGTCCTGCTGTGGTGAGGTACCCACACGGTCTCCTGTCCTGCTGTGGTGAGGTACCCACACGGTCTCCTGTCCTGCTGTGGTGAGGTACCCACACGGTCTCCTGTCCTGCTGTGGTGAGGTACCCACACGGTCTCCTGTCCTGCTGTGGTGAGGTACCCACACGGTCTCCTGTCCTGCTGTGGTGAGGTACCCACACGGTCTCCTGTCCTGCTGTGGTGAGGTACCCACACGGTCTCCTGTCCTGCTGTGGTGAGGTACCCACACGGTCTCCTGTCCTGCTGTGGTGAGGTACCCACACGGTCTCCTGTCCTGCTGTGGTGAGGTACCCACACGGTCTCCTGTCCTCACCATGACATGGACCTTTTAGGCCATGACTTCTCTCTCTCTCCCTCTCTGATCATGCCTAGATTATGAATGCTATGTTAATGTGAGTAATGCCTTGTAATTTAAGTTTATGTGAATCCATTTTTTTTAACAATGTAATTACATCTATTTGATAGACAATTCTCAGACCTTTGTTGACAGCCTATTACTGTGACTCAACAATACCTGCATGCGCATTGTTATTTATCTTCTGGACTCAGATACTATTCGGTTTAATAGACTTTGTTCATATTAATTGCATAGTCTTATCATATACACATGTGAGGTATACAGTGGGGCAATAAAGTATTTAGTCAGCCACCAATTGTGCAAGTCCTCTCACTTAAAAAGATGAGAGAGGCCTGTAATTTTCATCATAGGTACACTTCAACTATGACAGACAAAATGATTTTTTTAAATTCAGAAAATCACATTGTAGGATTTTAAATTTATTTATTTGCAAATTATGGTGGAAAATAAGTATTTGGTCAATAACAAAAGTTTATCTCAATACTTTGTTATATTTTTTTATTTTTTTATTTCACCTTTATTTAACCAGGTAGGCTAGTTGAGAACAAGTTCTCATTTGCAAATGCGACCTGGCCAAGATAAAGCATAGCAGTGTGAACAGACAACACAGAGTTACACATGGAGTAAACAATTAACAAGTCAATAACATATACCCTTTGTTGGCAATGACAGAGGTCAAATGTTTTCTGTAAGTCTTCACAAGGTTTTCACACACTGTTGCTGGTATATTGGCCCATTCCTCCATGCAGATCTCCTCTAGAGCAGTGATGTTTTGGGTCTGTTGCTGGGCAACACGTACTTTCAACTCCATCCAAAGATTTTCTATGGGGTTGAGATCTGGAGACTGGCTAGGCCACTCCAGGACCTTGAAATGCTTCTTACGAAGCCACTCCTTCGTTGCCCGGGTGGTGTGGTTGGGATCATTGTCATGCTGAAAGACCCAGCCATGTTTCATCTTCAATGCCCTTGCTGATGGAAGGAGGTTTTCACTCAAAATCTCACAATACATGGCCCCATTCATTCTTTCTTTTACACGGATCAGTCGTCCTGGTCTTTGCAGAAAAACAGCCCCAAAGCATGATGTTTCCACCCCCATGCTTCACAGTAGGTATGGTGTTCTTTGGATGCAACTCAGCATTCTTTGTCCTCCAAACACGACAAGTTGAGTTTTTACCAAAAAGTAATATTTTGGTTTCATCTGACCATATGACGTTCTCCCAATCTTCTTCTGGATCATCCAAATGCTCTCTAGCAAACTTCAGACGGGCCTGGACATGTACTGGCTTAAGCAGGGGAACACGTCGGGCACTGCAGGATTTGAGTCCCTGGCGGCGTAGTGTGTTACTGATGGTAGGCTTTGTTACTTTGGTCCCAGTTCTCTGCAGGTCATTCACTAGGTCCCCCCGTGTGGTTCTGGGATTTTTGCTCACCGTTCTTGTGATCATTTTGACCCCACGGGGTGAGATCTTGCGTGGAGCCCCAGATCGAGAGAGATTATCAGTGGTCTTGTATGTCTTCCATTTTTTTATAATTGCTCCCACAGTTGATTTCTTCAAACCAAGCTGCTTACCTATTGCAGATTCAGTCTTCTCAGCCTGGTGCAAGTCTACAATTTTGTTTCTGGTGTCCTTTGACAGCTCTTTGGTCTTGGCCATAGTGGAGTTTGGAGTGTGACTGTTTGAGGTTGTGGACAGGTGCCTTTTATACTGATAACAAGTTCAAACAGGTGCCATTAATACAGGTAACGAGTGGAGGACAGAGGAGCCTCTTAAAGAAGAAGTTACAGGTCTGTGAGAGCCAGAAATCTTGCTTGTTTGTAGGTGACCAAATATTTATTTTCCACCATAATTTGCAAATAAATATATTAAAAATCCTACAATGTGATTTTCTGGAATTTCTTTTCTCATTTTGTCTGTCATAGTTGAAGTGTACCTATGATGAAAATTACAGGCCTCTCTCATCTTTTTAAGTGGGAGAACTTGCACAATTGGTGGCTGACTAAATACTTTTTTGCCCCACTGGTATATACATCCTCCATACTTTACTACAGGTGTGTGTAGCTGGATGGAGCAGCAGGCAATGTGGAGAACAGATGCCCAGCTGCTCTGCTAAGAGATCCTGTAGTAGGGTTGTCTGAGAGGAGAAACACAGTCTCAATGTGGAGAACAGAGGCCCAGCTGCTCTGCTAAGAGATCCTGTAGTAGGGTTGTCTGAGAGGAGAAACACAGTCTCAATGTGGAGAACAGAGGCCCAGCTGCTCTGCTAAGAGATCCTGTAGTAGGGTTGTCTGAGAGGAGAAACACAGTCTCAATGTGGAGAACAGAGGCCCAGCTGCTCTGCTAAGAGATCCTGTAGTAGGGTTGTCTGAGAGGAGAAACACAGTCTCAATGTGGAGAACAGAGGCCCAGCTGCTCTGCTAAGAGATCCTTTAGTAGGGTTGTCTGAGAGGAGAAACACAGTCTCAATGTGTATTGACAAGCATGGAGCACTCATGTCTCCTGTAAAGCACAGATCTGTCTGCTTGCGCCATGCTGATTTATCAGAGAATCGAGATGGAAGCAGATCCTCTTTTTTAATCAAAAACAGATAAGCTCCACCTGAGCCTGCCCAGCTAACAGCCCCCTATTTCATTTTTAATATCCAACCCAACCGGCAGTAAGTAAAGTAGTATCTCATTCCCAACCATGAGCACTTATTATTGCATGGCAGGAGGCTGGCTGGCTGGCTGTTTGGCGCCATGTTTCTGTGTCCTGTCGTGATCTCAGTATAAAAGCAACAAGCCTCCAAGGAGATGAAAGGTAACTCTCGATAGCTAGCAGCCTCTAGAGCAGGGGTCTTCAACTTGTTCTTGCCCAGGGAACACCTCTCAGGCAAACCGGCAACCGGTTAAACAAAGGTTAGCTATGTGTTGGCAAAAAGTCAAGAAAGCTTACCAGCAGCCAGCGGGACTTGCCGCACTGGTAGCCTATGCGTTCATGTGCTAGTCAGAAATAGAAAACTTGGAAATCTCCTACTTGCTTACTGGTTGTAGTTATACACGCGCCGCGTTCAACCAGTTAACAAGTTACACATTTCAGAGTTCCGACTAGCATATGAGCGAGGCACTATTCGCTGGTGCTTTATCAAAGCCTGTCAGATACTCCAGTTAGTGGAATTAGCTCCAGTGAGTGGAATTGGCTCAATATTAGGAGTTGAGAAATAAAGTTGACATCATTAGAAAGAGGATATTCTCCTATTTTATACTGTAGGTATATAATTTTAAATGTGTTTATTCTGTTGTTGCTAGTGATATTCATAAAAGCATCAAATTAAAAACCACAGCCGTTCTGACCTTCCTTTGGGTCCTGGTCAAAAGTAGTGCACTTTGTAGAATAGGATGCCAATTGGGACGCATCCCCTGTCTCTGAAGTGTGCCAAAGAAACACATGATTACTCCATTCCATAGTAATCATGTGTTTCCATGGTAACTATATTCTCATCTGGTGTTGGAGTGCTGGAGAGCTTCTCCCTGAATTCTGCTGTACAGTCCACACACACACACACACACACACACACACACACACACACACACACACACACACACACACACACACACACACACACACACACACACACACACACACACACACACACACACACACACACACACACACACACACACACACACACACACACACACACACACACACACACACACCTGCGCACGCACAAACGCATGCACACACAGCGAGGTTTAAGTCTCCCCTGCAATAGCTCACAGCTTGCATGGAGCAAATGAAATGAGCACCAGAAACACCTTCACCCAGCAAACTGTTACATCAGCCCACTCTCTCTGCCTGCGTTCCAAATGGCATCCTATACCCTATGGGCCGTGGTCAAAAGAAGTGCACTATATAGGGAAAAGGGTGCCATCTGGGACACACCCTCTCTCTGTCTGGCAGCGTCCTCCTGCTCACATCTGCTGCTGTTGTTAGCCTCAGAGAGAGCTGCCTGCTGCTCAGGGCTCAACACAAAACCATTACTCTCTTTCTGTTCCTCTCTCTCTCTTTGTTCCTTTCTCTCTGGTTCTCTCTGTCTGTCTATCTCTCACTTTCTCCTGGACTCTCACAAAACACACACACACACACACACACACACACACACACACACACACACACACACACACACACACACACACACACACACACACACACACACACACACACACACACACACACACACACACACACACACACACACACACACACACACACACACACACACACACACTGTCTTGCATTTTCTCTGTCTCTCTCTTTGTCTGTCTACCTCTCTTTATCTCTCTCTCTCAGGAAGATGAGCATTAGAGATAATGGTAATGATGATGATAGTGATGATGCTACCGATGGGGCTATGACCACACAATTATCTTCCTCAAGGACTTCATTGTCCTTTTGAGGACCGTCTGTTTTGCAGCTTTATTTACATGTCCAGGTATTACAAACACTGGAAATAAAAAACTCCTTCCCATCTGCAATGATGACCTGTAGAGTAAAATAAACAGTAATCTCAGTTACCCAGAACTAAAATCTTGCAAAATTTGGTCAAGTGCAGCGATGTTTACATAGTGTGTCCAGGACAGATGAAATAAACAGCAAAGATCTACAATATGAATGGAATAGAACACGGAAAATAGTTCCAAACGTTCTATTGGTTCTACCCAGCTCTACTAGGTCATTGTGGATATGCAGGTGTTCCACGGTAAGAGAGAAGAGAACAGGAGATTGATATTGTCTTGTCTGACAGGCAGCAGGAGGTGAGGGGTAATGAAATGCATTTCATATTGGAATGCCCTCTCGTGTCTGTTTGCAGATACAACCTTACTTGTCAAATAGTCCTAAGTGGCATAATTACTAGTACAACCTTCGGCAGGTCGCACACGGTTGTCCCCCATTAGAGTCAATGTAAGCGTTCCTGACCAACACAAGGGCAATCTACTCAGTCATTTGCTGGTGGAGAGAAGAACCATCTATATCGTTCTCTCTCTCTCTCTCTCTCTCCCCATCTTTCTTTCTCGTCCTCCCTCTCTCTCTCTAACTCCCCCTACCTCTCCCCCCTCTCTCTCTCTCTAACTCCCCCATACCCCCCCCCCCTCTCTCTCTCTCTTCAACTCCCCCTACCACCCTCCTCTCTCTCTCTCTCTCTCTCTCTCTAACTCCCCCTACCTCTTCCCCCCCTCTCTCTCTCTCCCTCTCTAACTCCCCCATACCCCCCCCCTCTCTCTCTCTCTTCAACTCCCCCTACCCCCCTCTCTCTCTAACTCCCCCTACCCCCCCTCTCTCTAACTCCCCCATACCTCTCCCCCTCTCTCTCTCTCTTCAACTCCCCCTACCCCCCCCTCTCTCTAACTCCCCCTACCCCCCCCCCCTCTCTCTAACTCCCCCATACCTCTCCCCCTCTCTCTCTCTCTTCAACTCCCCCTACCCCCCCCTCTCTCTCTAACTCCCCCTACCCCCCTCTCTCTCTAACTCCCCCATACCTCTCCCCCCCTCTCTCTCTCTTTCTCTCTCTTTCCCTCTCCATCTTTCTTTCTCGTCCTCCCCTCTCTCTCTTTCTTACTATTGCTCTTCAACTCCCCCTCCCTCTCTCTCTTACTATTGCTCCAACTCCCCCACTCCTCTCCCTCTCTCTCTCTCTCTCTCTCTCTCTGTCTCTCTCTGTCTCTTTCTCTCTCTCTCCCTCTCCATCTTTCTTTCTCGTCCTCCCTCTCTCTCTTTCTTACTATTGCTCTTCAACTCCCCCTCCCTCTCTCTCTTTCTCCCCCCCCACTCCCTCCCCCTCTCTCTCTCTATCTCTCTCTGTCTCTTTCTCTCTCTCCCCCCATCTCTCTCTCAGGGGGACTGTCACAGTCTCTTTGCTCTCCTGCCATATGTGATGTCTTTGCCAGCCCCAGCCTCACCCCAGGGCATATGATATAAGAGCTTTCATTTATTAAGGATTATATCAGAAACCCAAACCAGACCAAGGAGGTCCTGTTTCTGCTGACTGAAGGAGAGAGGGGGAGAGAGAGATGGGGAGAGAGAGGGTGAGAGGGTGAGAGAAAGAGAGGGGGGGGTTGCATATTTTTGTTCTAACCCAGCTGGTTAAACTAATCAACCATAAATTCCTTTGGAAGAGGGACCATTGTTTCTCATACAAAAACTCCAAAAGATTTTTTGTACATTACTTAGAAATCTTTAAATCAGTGCAACATCTGAAAACCTTGAGGGCCAGGTTCTGCTACTAATCTGATGCTAAACCCCTTGGTGCATATCTGTAGAGGAAGAGGGAGGAGGTTCATCTCAACTCCACACATCTGGATGTAATGACTGCTATAATCCACACAGGACGTCATGTAACTGCACCTGAAGACACAGTTACATCATGGCTAACTATGACATTCAGTCCAAACACAACAATGATACAAACAGTCAGATTCTCCAAAGCATAGAAATGACCTCAATATCGACATGCACCATTGCCTAACTAAACTCATGTCTAACCAACCAAGACAATGATAGCAAGGTGGACTTTGGCTACGTAACAGACTTTCGCTCAGGCTAAAGATAACAGCGGCAATATAAATGGGGTTCACCTTCTCAGCTATCAAGGAAATTCACATTCCAAATCTGATTGAAAACCCAAGGGTTGTGGGTTCAAATCCCGCTGGAGCAACCCACATGAAAAATGTATGCATGCATGAATGTAAGTTACTTTGATGAAAGCATCTACTAAGTGGCATATCTTCTTCTAATAAATATCATATGTTACAAAAAAAAATGTATGTTTAGAGTCATTTATTCATCAATCCACCTGTGCATCAATCTAATGAACATAATCAAAAAACTCGCCATCAACATCTGTCAGTTTAATCTCGAGGTATTTGTTTTTTCTATGGGCTGCATCTCAGTCCATCGCATCCGCCTCTGTCGACCTTCTGCATCCGCGGGGGAAAGTTTGTCAAACCACGAAAACCTCTGTAGTATCCGATCGGTTTGGCCTAACTAATATGACCACTCTGTGAAAGATGAGACTCTCGTAAAGACGATGGTGTTCTCCGTTTTGGTCTGCGACCCCCACAAGCCCCAAAGGACTAGTCGGTACCGCCGATGTGCCAACGTACAACTTCTGTCTGTAGCGTCCACACTATTTGGGCTACAAACTAATATAACCCTACTATGGAAAGGGGAAACTCTCACGATTATGACGGTGTTCTCCATTTTGCTACAACCCCCACAGATATCATGGGACTCTTCTGAAGGTACCGGATATCGCTTTAAAAAAATGTATGGAAGTAGTTTTGTGCCAACCAAAAAAAAGGGGTTAAATATGTGTCCAAAAATAGAGATTTCCTGAGCTTTTTAGATTTAGGACAGACACTTCAAAACCTTATTCCTTATGATTTATTTTTTGACTGTCTGTTTCGCATGTATGAATGTGTTTTTCAATGTGTTTCTAAGGGCTATAGTAGGAAAGGCCAAATTCAATATTTTTTTCAATATTTTTGTTTTATTTATTTTTTATACCTACATGGGTCCTAAAATAAAAAAAATGTAATAGCTACAAGCTCTCTCCCAAACATTGTGTTCTGATTCATGTCATGATAAATGTCTCTCCTTGCTGTCCTCTCCTTCGTATCCTGGCAATGGTCACACGTTGTATCGCTGCTGACTCACAAGCCCCTGACAGCTCATTTGCATAAATCATAATCTAGATGTGACAGTGTGTGTGTGTGTGTGTGTGTGTGTGTGTGTGTGTGTGTGTGTGTGTGTGTGTGTGTGTGTGTGTGTGTGTGTGTGTGTGTGTGTGTGTGTGTGTGTGTGTGTGTGTGTGTGTGTGTGTGTGTGTGTGTGTGTGTGTGTGTGTGTGTGTGTGTGTGTGTGTGTGTGTGTGTGCGTCTTGACTTCATGAAGGATGACACTAAAAAGAGGGAAAATATGCTTAAAGGTTCCAGATAAAGTGACAATATGACAAAGGACATTTAGAAGCATTGCCTAGTTCTAGAAAACAGGGCTACACACCCTCCACTGGGTTACATTACAATCTGAAACCACATGCATTTCAACACAATGAACCATGCAGAAATACAGCAGTGAGTTCTAAGCCACACCAGGTATTCTCCCTGTTCTGCATAATATGTTATACAATAGGTAGGTCTAATCCTGAATGCTGATTGGTTAAAAGTGCATTCTAGCCGGTGTCTATTCCACAAGTTACCACCAGCTAAATCTATTATGTTAAAATGCCCATTTACTCTGTTCCAACTGACTGCGTAATCCTGACTGCGTCGTCTCATCAGCACAGCCAGGCACTTTATAAACTTTATATCCACTATAAAAAGCATCTAGACATTATCTCATATTTCTTTTAGACTAACATTTAGTTTTCAACAGTGGACATTTGTATAAACCTTGCTGTCTATCTCTCCAACATTTGAAACATTGTTTCAATATTCACATTCGATCTCCAACTGTCCAATAGTAATGAATGTGTAGGGGTCGGGAGTCGGGATGAGAGAGAGAGGCAGGCAGCGATTCTCAGCTAGTCGAAATCATGAATCAGCTGGCATCCTTTTTATGGAAATATAAACTCAGCAAAAAAAGAAACGTCCTCTCACTGTCAACTGTGTTTATTTTCAGCAAACTTAACATGTGTAAATATTTGTATGAACATAAGATTCAACAACTGAGACATAAACTGAACAAGTTCCACAGACATGTGTCTAACATAAATGGAATAATGTGTCCCTGAACAAAGGGGGGGTCAAAATCAAAAGTAACAGTCAGTATCTGGCGTGGCCATCAGCTGCATTAAGTACTGTAGTGCATCTCCTCCCCATGGCCTGCACCAGATTTGCCAGTTCTTGCTATGAGATGTTATTCCACTCTCCCACCAAGGCACCTGCAAGTTCCTGGACATTTCTGGGGGGAATGGCCCTAGCCCCACACCCTCCGATCCAACAGGTCCCAGACATGCTCAATGGGATTGAGATCTGAGCTCTTCGCTGGCCATGGCAGAACATGGCAGAACACTGACATTCCTGTCTTGCAGGAAATCACGCACAGAACCAGCAGTAAGGCTGGTGGCATTGTCATGCTGGAGGGTCATGTCAGGATGAGCCTGCAGGAAGGGTACCACATGAGGGAGGAGGATGTCTTCCCTGTAATGCACAGCGTTGAGATTGCCTGCAATGACATCAAGCTCAGTACGATGATGCTGTGATACACCACCCCAGACCATGACGAACCCTCCACCTCCAAATCGATCCCGCTCCAGAGTACTGGCCTTGGTGCAACGCTCATTCCTTCGATGATAAACGTGAAACCGACCATCACTCCTGGTGAGACAAAACCGCGACTCGTCAGTGAAGAGCACTTTTTGCCAGACCTGTTTGGTCCAGCGACAGTGGGTTTGTGCCCATAGGTGACGTTGTTGCCGGTGATGTCTGGTGAGGACCTGCCTTATAAAAGGCCTACAAGCCCTCAGTCTAGCCTCTCTCAGCCTATTGCGGACAGTCTGAGCACTGATGTAGGGATTGTGCATTCCTGGTGTAACTCGGGCAGTTGTTGCTGCCATCCTGTACCTGTCCCACAGGTGTGATGTTCAGATGTACTGATCCTGTGCAAATCAAAATCAAATCAAATGTATTTATATAGCCCTTCGTACATCAGCTGATATCTTTAAGTGCTGAACAGAAACCCAGCCTAAAACCCCAAAAAGCAAGCAATGCAGGTGTAGAAGCACGGTGGCTAGGAAAAACTCCCTAGAAAGGCCAAAACCTAGGAAGAGACCTAGAGAGGAACCAGGCTATGTGGGGTGGCCAGTCCTCTTCTGGCTGTGCCGGGTGGAGATTATCAGAACATGGCCAAGATGTTCAAATGTTCATAAATGACCAGCATGGTCAAATAATAACAATCACAGGCAGAACAGTTAAAACTGGAGCAGCAGCATGGCCAGGTGGACTGGGGACAGCAAGGAGTCATCATGTCAGGTAGTCCTGAGGCATGGTCCTAGGGCTCAGGTCCTCCGAGAGAGAGAAAGAAAGAGAGAAAGAGAGAATTAGAGAGAGCATACTTAAATTCACACAGGACACCGGATAAGACAGGAGAAGTACTCCAGATATAACAGACTGACCCTAGCCCCCGACACATAAACTACTGCAGCATAAATACTGGAGGCTGAGACAGGAGGGGTCAGGAGACACTGTGGTCCCATCCGATGTGAAGGTGTTGTTACATGTGGTCTGCCACTGCGAAGACGATCAACTGTCCGTCCTGTCTCCCTGTAGCGCTGTCTTAGACATCTCACAAGACGGACATTACAATTTATTGCCCTGGCCACATCTGCAGTCCTCATGCCTCCTTGCAGCATGCCTAAGGCATGTTCACGCAGGGCATTATCACTTTTATACATGGGTTACCAACATACTCAAATAATGATTGACATATTTTCATTAAAAACTTTATTTTTATTAATTTATTCATACTATTTCATCCTTCCACAAGATTTAGTCCCGATATAAATCCAGGAAGCAGGTGTTTGGAGGATATATTGGCAGTTTGCCGGCCCTCAACTTTGTCTCTGGCCTAATAACACCCGTGCCAATATATCCTCCAAACACCTGCTTCTCGGGCATTATCACTTAAATAAGATGGTCCTGTGCTGTGTGTGTCGGGCAGTGATGATGTCACAGAGCCCAAGGCCCCTGTTCTGAAACTGCAGCTGTTTACACTTCCCTGCAGAGAGAGAGCCACTCACACAGTAACAACCAGGTCATAGCTATATGATACTTGGGTGGGGGGTTGGGTGTGTGTGTGTGTGTGTGTGTGTGTGTGTGTGTGTGTGTGTGTGTGTGTGTGTGTGTGTGTGTGTGTGTGTGTGTGTGTGTGTGTGTGTGTGTGTGTGTGTGTGTGTGTGTGTGTGTGTGTGTGTGTGTGTGTGTGTGTGTGTGTGTGTGCGCATCTGTCAGTATCACAGAGAAGATCAGTATCTTGTTCATTTCTATCCCTCTATCCTCTAAATCAGCATGATCCCTCTCATCATTAATGAGCCTGTGATTTAACATTTAATATTCACAGTCTAACAGATTTCAAAATATGAAAAAGAAACAAGCCAATTGCAGCGCATCAGGTCAAGTCAGGAGGAAGCTCTACATAGATCAGGGTTCAGGTGGAAGCATTTGGTTTCGGAGTGATGATCCCACTCTTCAAACTCACTTTGATGTTTCCTCAGTAGTTTGGTGAAAAACAAGGACTCCGAGACAATATTAGAAACTATGGCCTCAAGGCTCTCCTTTGATGCTGAAGAGAAGAGAGGGGGGCTGACAGGAAGAGAGGGGGAGGGAGAGAAAGATGAGGGGGGCAAGAGAGAGTGAGAAAGAGGGGAAGAGACAGAGAGACAGAGACAGAGACAAAGAGAGAGAGACCATTGATAGCATGCTAATCTCACCACTATAACTAACAAGGACAATGCTGATCTTAAGCTGGGTTTGATTATTCATGCAAACCAGTAATCCCTCTCACCCCACCCCCCTAAGTTTTAGATGCACTATTGTTAAGTGACTGTCCCACTGGATGTCATAAGGTGAATGCACCAATTTGTAAGTCGCTCTGGATAAGAGCGTCTGCTAAATGACTTAAATGTTAAATGTAAATGTAAATCAAACGCATCAATTCAATCAATCACTCTCCATTTGACTTTTGTCTGGTTATAGAGAAGCTTGATAGAGAAGTATTACAGAGATCCAGTCAAGCTTTACATTAAGCTTCAGAGATACCATGTCAATATAAGGAATTGTTTATTTGATGGTACTATTACTTACTGTACCTACACTGTAATTATTTTGAATGTAATTGCTATCTGCAGTTACCCTGCACAGCTAAGTACTGCTGCATGGTTGACTACAAAATAAGACCCGACAAGCCTCCAGTGCAGAGAACCAAGCGTAAAGTTCTGTGTCGTCAATGTAAACCATCACATCTCAGTCAACCACAACATTACCGTATTTATTTGAGTTTGCTTGGAGCTGGTTGGTGTGATGTGTGGTTTGCATCATGGGTAAGGAAGATAGTCAGTGGTTTGAATGTGGTAGGAGTTAAACACCAGGTCTGGGACTCTCTAAACATCGCTGCGGTTACTGGTTGGTGTGATGTGTGGTTTGCATCATGGGTAAGGAAGATAGTCAGTGGGTTGAATGTGGTAGGAGTTAAACACCAGGTCTGGGACTCTCTAAACATCGCTGCGGTTACTACTGGAATACCTACGCCTGCAGCCGTCTAACCATTCATACGTCACCTTAAGTTAGTTAGAGGAACCAGAACTATTCACGAGTTGTTTACTTCCTGACACACACACAAAGTAAGTAAATAATCATCCAAATGTAACAGATGAGTAACACACCAAGGTTGAGGATTTAGCCCTCTACTTTGAGGCTAAAGTGAAGGGGTGAGATATCTAAAGTAACTTCATGTCAAATTTGAGGATAAACTAAAAGTGCTGACTGCAGTTGAGTGTCAACTTCCAGAGCCCTCTCCTCTCTGCTCTCTCTGCTCTCTCTCATATCCATATTTCATAAGCACTTCTCACCATTCATTCCATCTCTGTTTCGTGCCGCCACAGTCCACCGCACAAGAGGGAGCAGCTTATTCTGTGGGGATTCTGCTTGATATATTAATGCTCTTAAGAAGGCACACTATTGCATCTCCAAAGGCACACTATTCCCTGTATAGTGCACCATTTTGACCAGGGACCATAGGGCTTTGGTCAAAGGTAGTGCATTCTATAAGACATAGGGAGCCATTTGGGACACATGCCTTCTCAGTAGATAGTCATAATCCATAGGGGGCCATTTGGGACACATGCCTTCTCAGTACATAGTCATAATCCATTTACACTGGTTGAAATACTGATGCAAGTGGAAGTCACTCTTTCCAAGGTACACCTCATCTGGGATTTGAAGCTAAAGTGAACCTCAATTCACCTGCTTTGAAATACAGTTCTATCCACCCACCCACACGCACGCACTTCATCTGACACTTACAGTAAACCCATTCAACCTTGCTGCATGGAATTCCATAAAACATTCACCATATGTCCAAATAGACTTAATCAGGTTGAACAAACCTGAAGGAGTCACAACGTTCCAGACACCTTCTATCACAGTAAAATGATGGGAGAGAAGTAGTGTGATTCTCTTCTGTGATTCTCCTCTGTTCATCTTGATAATTATTCTGCAGTTTTCCCTTGTGCATCTTCAGCTCCTATACTTAGCGGAAAGAGTTTTTCCTGACCAGCCGACTTAGTTATGAACCTTGTAGTTTTTCCTGACCAGCCGACTTAGTTATTATGAACCTTGGACTTTTTTCTGACCAGCTGACTTAGTTATGAACCTTGGACTTTTTTCTGACCAGCCGACTTAGTTATGAACCTTGGACTTTTTCCTGACCAGCCGACTTAGTTATTATGAACCTTGGACTTTTTTCTGACCAGCTGACTTAGTTATGAACCTTGGACTTTTTTCTGACCAGCCGACTTAGTTATGAACCTTGGACTTTTTCCTGACCAGCCGACTTAGTTATGAACCTTGTAGTTTTTCCTGACCAGCCGACTTAGTTATGAACCTTGGACTTTTTCCTGACCAGCCGACTTAGTTATGAACCTTGTAGTTTTTCCTGACCAGCCGACTTAGTTATGAACCTTTAATTTTTCCTGACCAGCCGACTTAGTTATGAACCTTGTTTTTACTGACCAGCCGACTTAGTTATGACTTTTTTCCTGACCAGCCGACTTAGTTATGAACCTTGTAGTTTTTCCTGACCAGCCGACTTAGTTATGAACCTTGTAGTTTTTCCTGACCAGCCGACTTAGTTATGAACCTTGTAGTTTTTCCTGACCAGCCGACTTAGTTATGAACCTTGTAGTTTTTCCTGACCAGCCGACTTAGTTATGAACCTTGTAGTTTTTCCTGACCAGCCGACTTAGTTATGAACCCTGTAGTTTTTCCTGACCAGCCGACTTAGTTATGAACCTTGTAGTTTTTCCTGACCAGCCGACTTAGTTATGAACCTTGTAGTTTTTACTGACCAGCCGACTTAGTTATTATGAACCTTGTAATTTTTCCTGACCAGCCGACTTAGTTATGAACCTTGTAATTTTTCCTGACCAGCCGACTTAGTTATGAACCTTGTAATTTTTCCTGACCAGCCGACTTAGTTATGAACCTTGTAGTTTTTCCTGACCAGCCGACTTAGTTATGAACCTTGTAGTTTTTTCTGACCAGCCGACTTAGTTATGAACCTTGTCATTTTTTCTGACCAGCTGACTTAGTTATGAACCTTGTAATTTTTCCTGACCAGCTGACTTAGTTATGAACCTTGTAGTTTTTCCTGACCAGCCGACTTAGTTATTATGAACCTTGTAGTTTTTCCTGACCAGCCGACTTAGTTATTATGAACCTTGTAGTTTTTCCTGACCAGCCGACTTAGTTATTATGAACCTTGTAGTTTTTCCTGACCAGCCGACTTAGTTATTATGAACCTTGTAGTTTTTCCTGACCAGCCGACTTAGTTATTATGAACCTTGTAGTTTTTACTGACCAGCCGACTTAGTTATTATGAACCTTGTAATTTTTCCTGACCAGCCGACTTAGTTATGATCCTTGTAGTTTTTCCTGACCAGCCGACTTAGTTATGAACCTTGTAGTTTTTTCTGACCAGCCGACTTAGTTATGAACCTTGTCATTTTTTCTGACCAGCTGACTTAGTTATGAACCTTGTAGTTTTTCGTGACCAGCCGACTTAGTTATTATGAACCTTGTAGTTTTTCCTGACCAGCCGACTTAGTTATTATGAACCTTGTAGTTTTTCCTGACCAGCCGACTTAGTTATTATGAACCTTGTAGTTTTTCCTGACCAGCCGACTTAGTTATGAACCTTGTCATTTTTTCTGACCAGCTGACTTAGTTATGAACCTTGTAGTTTTTCGTGACCAGCCGACTTAGTTATTATGAACCTTGTAGTTTTTCCTGACCAGCCGACTTAGTTATTATGAACCTTGTAATTTTTCCTGACCAGCCGACTTAGTTATGATCCTTGTAGTTTTTCCTGACCAGCCGACTTAGTTATGAACCTTGTAGTTTTTTCTGACCAGCCGACTTAGTTATGAACCTTGTCATTTTTTCTGACCAGCTGACTTAGTTATGAACCTTGTAGTTTTTCGTGACCAGCCGACTTAGTTATTATGAACCTTGTAGTTTTTACTGACCAGCCGACTTAGTTATTATGAACCTTGTAGTTTTTCCTGACCAGCCGACTTAGTTATTATGAACCTTGTAGTTTTTCCTGACCAGCCGACTTAGTTATTATGAATCTTGTAGTTTTTCCTGACCAGCCGACTTAGTTATTATGAACCTTGTAGTTTTTCCTGACCAGCCGACTTAGTTATTATGAACCTTGTAGTTTTTCCTGACCAGCCGACTTAGTTATTATGAACCTTGTAGTTTTTACTGACCAGCCGACTTAGTTATTATGAACCTTGTAATTTTTCCTGACCAGCCGACTTAGTTATGATCCTTGTAGTTTTTCCTGACCAGCCGACTTAGTTATGAACCTTGTAGTTTTTTCTGACCAGCCGACTTAGTTATGAACCTTGTCATTTTTTCTGACCAGCTGACTTAGTTATGAACCTTGTAGTTTTTCGTGACCAGCCGACTTAGTTATTATGAACCTTGTAGTTTTTCCTGACCAGCCGACTTAGTTATTATGAACCTTGTAGTTTTTCCTGACCAGCCGACTTAGTTATTATGAACCTTGTAGTTTTTCCTGACCAGCCGACTTAGTTATTATGAACCTTGTAGTTTTTCCTGACCAGCCGACTTAGTTATTATGAACCTTGTAGTTTTTCCTGACCAGCCGACTTAGTTATGAACCTTGTCATTTTTTCTGACCAGCTGACTTAGTTATGAACCTTGTAGTTTTTCGTGACCAGCCGACTTAGTTATTATGAACCTTGTAGTTTTTCCTGACCAGCCGACTTAGTTATTATGAACCTTGTAATTTTTCCTGACCAGCCGACTTAGTTATGAACCTTGTAGTTTTTACTGACCAGCCGACTTAGTTATGAACCCTGTAGTTTTTCCTGACCAGCCGACTTAGTTATGAACCTTGTAGTTTTTCCTGACCAGCCGACTTAGTTATGAACCTTGTAGTTTTTACTGACCAGCCGACTTAGTTATTATGAACCTTGTAATTTTTCCTGACCAGCCGACTTAGTTATGAACCTTGTAATTTTTCCTTACCAGCCGACTTAGTTATGAACCTTGTAATTTTTCCTGACCAGCCGACTTAGTTATGAACCTTGTAGTTTTTCCTGACCAGCCGACTTAGTTATGAACCTTGTAGTTTTTTCTGACCAGCCGACTTAGTTATGAACCTTGTCATTTTTTCTGACCAGCTGACTTAGTTATGAACCTTGTAGTTTTTCCTGACCAGCCGACTTAGTTATGAACCTTGTAATTTTTCCTGACCAGCCGACTTAGTTATTATGAACTTTGTAATTTTTCCTGACCAGCCGACTTAGTTATGATCCTTGTAGTTTTTCCTGACCAGCCGACTTAGTTATGAACCTTGTAGTTTTTTCTGACCAGCCGACTTAGTTATGAACCTTGTCATTTTTTCTGACCAGCTGACTTAGTTATGAACCTTGTAGTTTTTCGTGACCAGCCGACTTAGTTATTATGAACCTTGTAGTTTTTCCTGACCAGCCGACTTAGTTATTATGAACCTTGTAGTTTTTCCTGACCAGCCGACTTAGTTATTATGAACCTTGTAGTTTTTCCTGACCAGCCGACTTAGTTATGAACCTTGTCATTTTTTCTGACCAGCTGACTTAGTTATGAACCTTGTAGTTTTTCGTGACCAGCCGACTTAGTTATTATGAACCTTGTAGTTTTTCCTGACCAGCCGACTTAGTTATTATGAACCTTGTAATTTTTCCTGACCAGCCGACTTAGTTATGATCCTTGTAGTTTTTCCTGACCAGCCGACTTAGTTATGAACCTTGTAGTATTTTCTGACCAGCCGACTTAGTTATGAACCTTGTCATTTTTTCTGACCAGCTGACTTAGTTATGAACCTTGTAGTTTTTCGTGACCAGCCGACTTAGTTATTATGAACCTTGTAGTTTTTACTGACCAGCCGACTTAGTTATTATGAACCTTGTAGTTTTTCCTGACCAGCCGACTTAGTTATTATGAACCTTGTAGTTTTTCCTGACCAGCCGACTTAGTTATTATGAACCTTGTAGTTTTTCCTGACCAGCCGACTTAGTTATTATGAACCTTGTAGTTTTTCCTGACCAGCCGACTTAGTTATTATGAACCTTGTAGTTTTTCCTGACCAGCCGACTTAGTTATTATGAACCTTGTAGTTTTTACTGACCAGCCGACTTAGTTATTATGAACCTTGTAATTTTTCCTGACCAGCCGACTTAGTTATGAACCTTGTAGTTTTTTCTGACCAGCCGACTTAGTTATGAACCTTGTCATTTTTTCTGACCAGCTGACTTAGTTATGAACCTTGTAGTTTTTCGTGACCAGCCGACTTAGTTATTATGAACCTTGTAGTTTTTCCTGACCAGCCGACTTAGTTATTATGAACCTTGTAGTTTTTCCTGACCAGCCGACTTAGTTATTATGAACCTTGTAGTTTTTCCTGACCAGCCGACTTAGTTATTATGAACCTTGTAGTTTTTCCTGACCAGCCGACTTAGTTATTATGAACCTTGTAGTTTTTACTGACCAGCCGACTTAGTTATTATGAACCTTGTAATTTTTCCTGACCAGCCGACTTAGTTATGATCCTTGTAGTTTTTCCTGACCAGCCGACTTAGTTATGAACCTTGTAGTTTTTTCTGACCAGCCGACTTAGTTATGAACCTTGTCATTTTTTCTGACCAGCTGACTTAGTTATGAACCTTGTAGTTTTTCGTGACCAGCCGACTTAGTTATTATGAACCTTGTAGTTTTTCCTGACCAGCCGACTTAGTTATTATGAACCTTGTAGTTTTTCCTGACCAGCCGACTTAGTTATTATGAACCTTGTAGTTTTTCCTGACCAGCCGACTTAGTTATGAACCTTGTCATTTTTTCTGACCAGCTGACTTAGTTATGAACCTTGTAGTTTTTCTGACCAGCCGACTTAGTTATTATGAACCTTGTAGTTTTTCCTGACCAGCTGACTTAGTTATTATGAACCTTGTAATTTTTCCTGACCAGCCGACTTAGTTATGATCCTTGTAGTTTTTCCTGACCAGCCGACTTAGTTATGAACCTTGTAGTTTTTTCTGACCAGCCGACTTAGTTATGAACCTTGTCATTTTTTCTGACCAGCTGACTTAGTTATGAACCTTGTAGTTTTTCGTGACCAGCCGACTTAGTTATTATGAACCTTGTAGTTTTTACTGACCAGCCGACTTAGTTATTATGAACCTTGTAGTTTTTCCTGACCAGCCGACTTAGTTATTATGAACCTTGTAGTTTTTCCTGACCAGCCGACTTAGTTATTATGAACCTTGTAGTTTTTACTGACCAGCCGACTTAGTTATTATGAACCTTGTAATTTTTCCTGACCAGCCGACTTAGTTATGATCCTTGTAGTTTTTCCTGACCAGCCGACTTAGTTATGAACCTTGTAGTTTTTTCTGACCAGCCGACTTAGTTATGAACCTTGTCATTTTTTCTGACCAGCTGACTTAGTTATGAACCTTGTAGTTTTTCGTGACCAGCCGACTTAGTTATTATGAACCTTGTAGTTTTTCCTGACCAGCCGACTTAGTTATTATGAACCTTGTAGTTTTTCCTGACCAGCCGACTTAGTTATTATGAACCTTGTAGTTTTTCCTGACCAGCCGACTTAGTTATTATGAACCTTGTAGTTTTTCCTGACCAGCCGACTTAGTTATTATGAACCTTGTAGTTTTTCCTGACCAGCCGACTTAGTTATGAACCTTGTCATTTTTTCTGACCAGCTGACTTAGTTATGAACCTTGTAGTTTTTCGTGACCAGCCGACTTAGTTATTATGAACCTTGTAGTTTTTCCTGACCAGCCGACTTAGTTATTATGAACCTTGTAATTTTTCCTGACCAGCCGACTTAGTTATGAACCTTGTAGTTTTTACTGACCAGCCGACTTAGTTATGAACCCTGTAGTTTTTCCTGACCAGCCGACTTAGTTATGAACCTTGTAGTTTTTCCTGACCAGCCGACTTAGTTATGAACCTTGTAGTTTTTACTGACCAGCCGACTTAGTTATTATGAACCTTGTAATTTTTCCTGACCAGCCGACTTAGTTATGAACCTTGTAATTTTTCCTTACCAGCCGACTTAGTTATGAACCTTGTAATTTTTCCTGACCAGCCGACTTAGTTATGAACCTTGTAGTTTTTCCTGACCAGCCGACTTAGTTATGAACCTTGTAGTTTTTTCTGACCAGCCGACTTAGTTATGAACCTTGTCATTTTTTCTGACCAGCTGACTTAGTTATGAACCTTGTAGTTTTTCCTGACCAGCCGACTTAGTTATGAACCTTGTAATTTTTCCTGACCAGCCGACTTAGTTATTATGAACCTTGTAATTTTTCCTGACCAGCCGACTTAGTTATTATGAACCTTGTAATTTTTCCTGACCAGCTGACTTAGTTATGAACCTTGTAGTTTTTCCTGACCAGCCGACTTAGTTATTATGAACCTTGTAATTTTTCCTGACCAGCCGACTTAGTTATGATCCTTGTAGTTTTTCCTGACCAGCCGACTTAGTTATGAACCTTGTAGTTTTTTCTGACCAGCCGACTTAGTTATGAACCTTGTCATTTTTTCTGACCAGCTGACTTAGTTATGAACCTTGTAGTTTTTCGTGACCAGCCGACTTAGTTATTATGAACCTTGTAGTTTTTCCTGACCAGCCGACTTAGTTATTATGAACCTTGTAATTTTTCCTGACCAGCCGACTTAGTTATTATGAACCTTGTAATTTTTCCTGACCAGCCGACTTAGTTATGAACCTTGTAGTTTTTCCTGACCAGCCGACTTAGTTATTATGAACCTTGTAATTTTTCCTGACCAGCCGACTTAGTTATGAACCTTGTAATTTTTCCTGACCACCCGACTTAGTTATGAAACTTGTAGTTTTTCCTGACCAGCCGACTTAGTTATGAACCTTGTAGTTTTTTCTGACCAGCCGACTTAGTTATGAACCTTGTCATTTTTTCTGACCAGCTGACTTAGTTATGAACCTTGTAGTTTTTCGTGACCAGCCGACTTAGTTATTATGAACCTTGTAGTTTTTACTGACCAGCCGACTTAGTTATTATGAACCTTGTAGTTTTTCCTGACCAGCCGACTTAGTTATTATGAACCTTGTAGTTTTTCCTGACCAGCCGACTTAGTTATTATGAACCTTGTAGTTTTTCCTGACCAGCCGACTTAGTTATTATGAACCTTGTAGTTTTTCCTGACCAGCCGACTTAGTTATTATGAACCTTGTAGTTTTTCCTGACCAGCCGACTTAGTTATTATGAACCTTGTAGTTTTTACTGACCAGCCGACTTAGTTATTATGAACCTTGTAATTTTTCCTGACCAGCCGACTTAGTTATGATCCTTGTAGTTTTTCCTGACCAGCCGACTTAGTTATGAACCTTGTAGTTTTTTCTGACCAGCCGACTTAGTTATGAACCTTGTCATTTTTTCTGACCAGCTGACTTAGTTATGAACCTTGTAGTTTTTCGTGACCAGCCGACTTAGTTATTATGAACCTTGTAGTTTTTCCTGACCAGCCGACTTAGTTATTATGAACCTTGTAGTTTTTCCTGACCAGCCGACTTAGTTATTATGAACCTTGTAGTTTTTCCTGACCAGCCGACTTAGTTATTATGAACCTTGTAGTTTTTCCTGACCAGCCGACTTAGTTATTATGAACCTTGTAGTTTTTACTGACCAGCCGACTTAGTTATTATGAACCTTGTAATTTTTCCTGACCAGCCGACTTAGTTATGATCCTTGTAGTTTTTCCTGACCAGCCGACTTAGTTATGAACCTTGTAGTTTTTTCTGACCAGCCGACTTAGTTATGAACCTTGTCATTTTTCTGACCAGCT
Organism: Oncorhynchus gorbuscha; assembly: GCF_021184085.1. Taxonomy (NCBI): domain Eukaryota; kingdom Metazoa; phylum Chordata; class Actinopteri; order Salmoniformes; family Salmonidae; genus Oncorhynchus; species Oncorhynchus gorbuscha. The sequence goes on along the minus strand of NC_060180.1, from coordinate 6,919,580 downwards.
GACTTAGTTATGAACCTTGTAGTTTTTCGTGACCAGCCGACTTAGTTATTATGAACCTTGTAGTTTTTCCTGACCAGCCGACTTAGTTATTATGAACCTTGTAGTTTTTCCTGACCAGCCGACTTAGTTATTATGAACCTTGTAGTTTTTCCTGACCAGCCGACTTAGTTATGAACCTTGTCATTTTTTCTGACCAGCTGACTTAGTTATGAACCTTGTAGTTTTTCGTGACCAGCCGACTTAGTTATTATGAACCTTGTAGTTTTTCCTGACCAGCCGACTTAGTTATTATGAACCTTGTAATTTTTCCTGACCAGCCGACTTAGTTATGATCCTTGTAGTTTTTCCTGACCAGCCGACTTAGTTATTATGAACCTTGTAGTTTTTCCTGACCAGCCGACTTAGTTATTATGAACCTTGTAGTTTTTCCTGACCAGCCGACTTAGTTATGAACCTTGTCATTTTTTCTGACCAGCTGACTTAGTTATGAACCTTGTAGTTTTTCGTGACCAGCCGACTTAGTTATTATGAACCTTGTAGTTTTTCCTGACCAGCCGACTTAGTTATTATGAACCTTGTAATTTTTCCTGACCAGCCGACTTAGTTATGAACCTTGTAGTTTTTACTGACCAGCCGACTTAGTTATGAACCCTGTAGTTTTTCCTGACCAGCCGACTTAGTTATGAACCTTGTAGTTTTTCCTGACCAGCCGACTTAGTTATGAACCTTGTAGTTTTTACTGACCAGCCGACTTAGTTATTATGAACCTTGTAATTTTTCCTGACCAGCCGACTTAGTTATGAACCTTGTAATTTTTCCTTACCAGCCGACTTAGTTATGAACCTTGTAATTTTTCCTGACCAGCCGACTTAGTTATGAACCTTGTAGTTTTTCCTGACCAGCCGACTTAGTTATGAACCTTGTAGTTTTTTCTGACCAGCCGACTTAGTTATGAACCTTGTCATTTTTTCTGACCAGCTGACTTAGTTATGAACCTTGTAGTTTTTCCTGACCAGCCGACTTAGTTATGAACCTTGTAATTTTTCCTGACCAGCCGACTTAGTTATTATGAACTTTGTAATTTTTCCTGACCAGCCGACTTAGTTATGATCCTTGTAGTTTTTCCTGACCAGCCGACTTAGTTATGAACCTTGTAGTTTTTTCTGACCAGCCGACTTAGTTATGAACCTTGTCATTTTTTCTGACCAGCTGACTTAGTTATGAACCTTGTAGTTTTTCGTGACCAGCCGACTTAGTTATTATGAACCTTGTAGTTTTTCCTGACCAGCCGACTTAGTTATTATGAACCTTGTAGTTTTTCCTGACCAGCCGACTTAGTTATTATGAACCTTGTAGTTTTTCCTGACCAGCCGACTTAGTTATGAACCTTGTCATTTTTTCTGACCAGCTGACTTAGTTATGAACCTTGTAGTTTTTCGTGACCAGCCGACTTAGTTATTATGAACCTTGTAGTTTTTCCTGACCAGCCGACTTAGTTATTATGAACCTTGTAATTTTTCCTGACCAGCCGACTTAGTTATGATCCTTGTAGTTTTTCCTGACCAGCCGACTTAGTTATGAACCTTGTAGTATTTTCTGACCAGCCGACTTAGTTATGAACCTTGTCATTTTTTCTGACCAGCTGACTTAGTTATGAACCTTGTAGTTTTTTCGTGACCAGCCGACTTAGTTATTATGAACCTTGTAGTTTTTACTGACCAGCCGACTTAGTTATTATGAACCTTGTAGTTTTTCCTGACCAGCCGACTTAGTTATTATGAACCTTGTAGTTTTTCCTGACCAGCCGACTTAGTTATTATGAACCTTGTAGTTTTTCCTGACCAGCCGACTTAGTTATTATGAACCTTGTAGTTTTTCCTGACCAGCCGACTTAGTTATTATGAACCTTGTAGTTTTTCCTGACCAGCCGACTTAGTTATTATGAACCTTGTAGTTTTTACTGACCAGCCGACTTAGTTATTATGAACCTTGTAATTTTTCCTGACCAGCCGACTTAGTTATGAACCTTGTAGTTTTTCTGACCAGCCGACTTAGTTATGAACCTTGTCATTTTTTCTGACCAGCTGACTTAGTTATGAACCTTGTAGTTTTTCGTGACCAGCCGACTTAGTTATTATGAACCTTGTAGTTTTTCCTGACCAGCCGACTTAGTTATTATGAACCTTGTAGTTTTTCCTGACCAGCCGACTTAGTTATTATGAACCTTGTAGTTTTTCCTGACCAGCCGACTTAGTTATTATGAACCTTGTAGTTTTTCCTGACCAGCCGACTTAGTTATTATGAACCTTGTAGTTTTTACTGACCAGCCGACTTAGTTATTATGAACCTTGTAATTTTTCCTGACCAGCCGACTTAGTTATGATCCTTGTAGTTTTTCCTGACCAGCCGACTTAGTTATGAACCTTGTAGTTTTTTCTGACCAGCCGACTTAGTTATGAACCTTGTCATTTTTTCTGACCAGCTGACTTAGTTATGAACCTTGTAGTTTTTCGTGACCAGCCGACTTAGTTATTATGAACCTTGTAGTTTTTCCTGACCAGCCGACTTAGTTATTATGAACCTTGTAGTTTTTCCTGACCAGCCGACTTAGTTATTATGAACCTTGTAGTTTTTCCTGACCAGCCGACTTAGTTATGAACCTTGTCATTTTTTCTGACCAGCTGACTTAGTTATGAACCTTGTAGTTTTTCGTGACCAGCCGACTTAGTTATTATGAACCTTGTAGTTTTTCCTGACCAGCTGACTTAGTTATTATGAACCTTGTAATTTTTTTCCTGACCAGCCGACTTAGTTATGATCCTTGTAGTTTTTCCTGACCAGCCGACTTAGTTATGAACCTTGTAGTTTTTTCTGACCAGCCGACTTAGTTATGAACCTTGTCATTTTTTCTGACCAGCTGACTTAGTTATGAACCTTGTAGTTTTTCGTGACCAGCCGACTTAGTTATTATGAACCTTGTAGTTTTTACTGACCAGCCGACTTAGTTATTATGAACCTTGTAGTTTTTCCTGACCAGCCGACTTAGTTATTATGAACCTTGTAGTTTTTCCTGACCAGCCGACTTAGTTATTATGAACCTTGTAGTTTTTACTGACCAGCCGACTTAGTTATTATGAACCTTGTAATTTTTCCTGACCAGCCGACTTAGTTATGATCCTTGTAGTTTTTCCTGACCAGCCGACTTAGTTATGAACCTTGTAGTTTTTTCTGACCAGCCGACTTAGTTATGAACCTTGTCATTTTTTCTGACCAGCTGACTTAGTTATGAACCTTGTAGTTTTTCCTGACCAGCCGACTTAGTTATGAACCTTGTAGTTTTTTCTGACCAGCCGACTTAGTTATTATGAACCTTGTAGTTTTTCCTGACCAGCCGACTTAGTTATTATGAACCTTGTAGTTTTTCCTGACCAGCCGACTTAGTTATTATGAACCTTGTAGTTTTTCCTGACCAGCCGACTTAGTTATGAACCTTGTCATTTTTTCTGACCAGCTGACTTAGTTATGAACCTTGTAGTTTTTCGTGACCAGCCGACTTAGTTATTATGAACCTTGTAGTTTTTCCTGACCAGCTGACTTAGTTATTATGAACCTTGTAATTTTTCCTGACCAGCCGACTTAGTTATGATCCTTGTAGTTTTTCCTGACCAGCCGACTTAGTTATGAACCTTGTAGTTTTTTCTGACCAGCCGACTTAGTTATGAACCTTGTCATTTTTTTCTGACCAGCTGACTTAGTTATGAACCTTGTAGTTTTTCCTGACCAGCCGACTTAGTTATTATGAACCTTGTAGTTTTTACTGACCAGCCGACTTAGTTATTATGAACCTTGTAGTTTTTCCTGACCAGCCGACTTAGTTATTATGAACCTTGTAGTTTTTCCTGACCAGCCGACTTAGTTATTATGAACCTTGTAGTTTTTACTGACCAGCCGACTTAGTTATTATGAACCTTGTAATTTTTCCTGACCAGCCGACTTAGTTATGATCCTTGTAGTTTTTCCTGACCAGCCGACTTAGTTATGAACCTTGTAGTTTTTTCTGACCAGCCGACTTAGTTATGAACCTTGTCATTTTTCTGACCAGCTGACTTAGTTATGAACCTTGTAGTTTTTCGTGACCAGCCGACTTAGTTATTATGAACCTTGTAGTTTTTCCTGACCAGCCGACTTAGTTATTATGAACCTTGTAGTTTTTCCTGACCAGCCGACTTAGTTATTATGAACCTTGTAGTTTTTCCTGACCAGCCGACTTAGTTATTATGAACCTTGTAGTTTTTCCTGACCAGCCGACTTAGTTATTATGAACCTTGTAGTTTTTCCTGACCAGCCGACTTAGTTATGAACCTTGTCATTTTTCTGACCAGCTGACTTAGTTATGAACCTTGTAGTTTTTTAAGTGACCAGCCGACTTAGTTATTATGAACCTTGTAGTTTTTCCTGACCAGCCGACTTAGTTATGAACCTTGTAATTTTTCCTGACCAGCCGACTTAGTTATGAACCTTGTAGTTTTTACTGACCAGCCGACTTAGTTATGAACCCTGTAGTTTTTCCTGACCAGCCGACTTAGTTATGAACCTTGTAGTTTTTCCTGACCAGCCGACTTAGTTATGAACCTTGTAGTTTTTACTGACCAGCCGACTTAGTTATTATGAACCTTGTAATTTTCCTGACCAGCCGACTTAGTTATGAACCTTGTAATTTTTCCTTACCAGCCGACTTAGTTATGAACCTTGTAATTTTTCCTGACCAGCCGACTTAGTTATGAACCTTGTAGTTTTTCCTGACCAGCCGACTTAGTTATGAACCTTGTAGTTTTTCTGACCAGCCGACTTAGTTATGAACCTTGTCATTTTTTCTGACCAGCTGACTTAGTTATGAACCTTGTAGTTTTTCCTGACCAGCCGACTTAGTTATGAACCTTGTAATTTTTCCTGACCAGCCGACTTAGTTATTATGAACCTTGTAATTTTTCCTGACCAGCCGACTTAGTTATTATGAACCTTGTAATTTTTCCTGACCAGCTGACTTAGTTATGAACCTTGTAGTTTTTCCTGACCAGCCGACTTAGTTATTATGAACCTTGTAATTTTTCCTGACCAGCCGACTTAGTTATGATCCTTGTAGTTTTTCCTGACCAGCCGACTTAGTTATGAACCTTGTAGTTTTTTCTGACCAGCCGACTTAGTTATGAACCTTGTCATTTTTTCTGACCAGCTGACTTAGTTATGAACCTTGTAGTTTTTCGTGACCAGCCGACTTAGTTATTATGAACCTTGTAGTTTTTCCTGACCAGCCGACTTAGTTATTATGAACCTTGTAATTTTTCCTGACCAGCCGACTTAGTTATTATGAACCTTGTAATTTTTCCTGACCAGCCGACTTAGTTATGAACCTTGTAGTTTTTCCTGACCAGCCGACTTAGTTATTATGAACCTTGTAATTTTTCCTGACCAGCCGACTTAGTTATGAACCTTGTAATTTTTCCTGACCACCCGACTTAGTTATGAAACTTGTAGTTTTTCCTGACCAGCCGACTTAGTTATGAACCTTGTAGTTTTTTCTGACCAGCCGACTTAGTTATGAACCTTGTCATTTTTTCTGACCAGCTGACTTAGTTATGAACCTTGTAGTTTTTCGTGACCAGCCGACTTAGTTATTATGAACCTTGTAGTTTTTACTGACCAGCCGACTTAGTTATTATGAACCTTGTAGTTTTTCCTGACCAGCCGACTTAGTTATTATGAACCTTGTAGTTTTTCCTGACCAGCCGACTTAGTTATTATGAACCTTGTAGTTTTTCCTGACCAGCCGACTTAGTTATTATGAACCTTGTAGTTTTTCCTGACCAGCCGACTTAGTTATTATGAACCTTGTAGTTTTTCCTGACCAGCCGACTTAGTTATTATGAACCTTGTAGTTTTTACTGACCAGCCGACTTAGTTATTATGAACCTTGTAATTTTTCCTGACCAGCCGACTTAGTTATGATCCTTGTAGTTTTTCCTGACCAGCCGACTTAGTTATGAACCTTGTAGTTTTTTCTGACCAGCCGACTTAGTTATGAACCTTGTCATTTTTTCTGACCAGCTGACTTAGTTATGAACCTTGTAGTTTTTCGTGACCAGCCGACTTAGTTATTATGAACCTTGTAGTTTTTCCTGACCAGCCGACTTAGTTATTATGAACCTTGTAGTTTTTCCTGACCAGCCGACTTAGTTATTATGAACCTTGTAGTTTTCCTGACCAGCCGACTTAGTTATTATGAACCTTGTAGTTTTTCCTGACCAGCCGACTTAGTTATTATGAACCTTGTAGTTTTTACTGACCAGCCGACTTAGTTATTATGAACCTTGTAATTTTTCCTGACCAGCCGACTTAGTTATGATCCTTGTAGTTTTTCCTGACCAGCCGACTTAGTTATGAACCTTGTAGTTTTTTCTGACCAGCCGACTTAGTTATGAACCTTGTCATTTTTTCTGACCAGCTGACTTAGTTATGAACCTTGTAGTTTTTCGTGACCAGCCGACTTAGTTATTATGAACCTTGTAGTTTTTCCTGACCAGCCGACTTAGTTATTATGAACCTTGTAGTTTTTCCTGACCAGCCGACTTAGTTATTATGAACCTTGTAGTTTTTCCTGACCAGCCGACTTAGTTATGAACCTTGTCATTTTTTCTGACCAGCTGACTTAGTTATGAACCTTGTAGTTTTTCGTGACCAGCCGACTTAGTTATTATGAACCTTGTAGTTTTTCCTGACCAGCCGACTTAGTTATTATGAACCTTGTAATTTTTCCTGACCAGCCGACTTAGTTATGATCCTTGTAGTTTTTCCTGACCAGCCGACTTAGTTATGAACCTTGTAGTTTTTTCTGACCAGCCGACTTAGTTATGAACCTTGTCATTTTTTCTGACCAGTTGACTTAGTTATGAACCTTGTAGTTTTTCGTGACCAGCCGACTTAGTTATTATGAACCTTGTAGTTTTTACTGACCAGCCGACTTAGTTATTTTGAACCTTGTAGTTTTTCCTGACCAGCCGACTTAGTTATTATGAACCTTGTAGTTTTTCCTGACCAGCCGACTTAGTTATTATGAACCTTGTAGTTTTTCCTGACCAGCCGACTTAGTTATTATGAACCTTGTAGTTTTTCCTGACCAGCCGACTTAGTTATTATGAACCTTGTAGTTTTTCCTGACCAGCCGACTTAGTTATTATGAACCTTGTAGTTTTTACTGACCAGCCGACTTAGTTATTATGAACCTTGTAATTTTTCCTGACCAGCCGACTTAGTTATGATCCTTGTAGTTTTTCCTGACCAGCCGACTTAGTTATGAACCTTGTAGTTTTTTCTGACCAGCCGACTTAGTTATGAACCTTGTCATTTTTTCTGACCAGCTGACTTAGTTATGAACCTTGTAGTTTTTCGTGACCAGCCGACTTAGTTATTATGAACCTTGTAGTTTTTCCTGACCAGCCGACTTAGTTATTATGAACCTTGTAGTTTTTTCCTGACCAGCCGACTTAGTTATTATGAACCTTGTAGTTTTTCCTGACCAGCCGACTTAGTTATTATGAACCTTGTAGTTTTTCCTGACCAGCCGACTTAGTTATTATGAACCTTGTAGTTTTTCCTGACCAGCCGACTTAGTTATGAACCTTGTCATTTTTTTCTGACCAGCTGACTTAGTTATGAACCTTGTAGTTTTTTCGTGACCAGCCGACTTAGTTATTATGAACCTTGTAGTTTTTCCTGACCAGCCGACTTAGTTATTATGAACCTTGTAATTTTTCCTGACCAGCCGACTTAGTTATGAACCTTGTAGTTTTTACTGACCAGCCAACTTAGTTATGAACCCTGTAGTTTTTCCTGACCAGCCGACTTAGTTATGAACCTTGTAGTTTTTCCTGACCAGCCGACTTAGTTATGAACCTTGTAGTTTTTACTGACCAGCCGACTTAGTTATTATGAACCTTGTAATTTTTCCTGACCAGCCGACTTAGTTATGAACCTTGTAATTTTTCCTTACCAGCCGACTTAGTTATGAACCTTGTAATTTTTCCTGACCAGCCGACTTAGTTATGAACCTTGTAGTTTTTCCTGACCAGCCGACTTAGTTATGAACCTTGTAGTTTTTTCTGACCAGCCGACTTAGTTATGAACCTTGTCATTTTTTCTGACCAGCTGACTTAGTTATGAACCTTGTAGTTTTTCCTGACCAGCCGACTTAGTTATGAACCTTGTAATTTTTCCTGACCAGCCGACTTAGTTATTATGAACCTTGTAATTTTTCCTGACCAGCCGACTTAGTTATTATGAACCTTGTAATTTTCCTGACCAGCTGACTTAGTTATGAACCTTGTAGTTTTTCCTGACCAGCCGACTTAGTTATTATGAACCTTGTAATTTTTCCTGACCAGCCGACTTAGTTATGATCCTTGTAGTTTTTCCTGACCAGCCGACTTAGTTATGAACCTTGTAGTTTTTCTGACCAGCCGACTTAGTTATGAACCTTGTCATTTTTTCTGACCAGCTGACTTAGTTATGAACCTTGTAGTTTTTCGTGACCAGCCGACTTAGTTATTATGAACCTTGTAGTTTTTCCTGACCAGCCGACTTAGTTATTATGAACCTTGTAATTTTTCCTGACCAGCCGACTTAGTTATTATGAACCTTGTAATTTTTCCTGACCAGCCGACTTAGTTATGAACCTTGTAGTTTTTCCTGACCAGCCGACTTAGTTATTATGAACCTTGTAATTTTTCCTGACCAGCCGACTTAGTTATGAACCTTGTAATTTTTCCTGACCACCCGACTTAGTTATGAACCTTGTAGTTTTTCCTGACCAGCCGACTTAGTTATGAACCTTGTAGTTTTTTCTGACCAGCCGACTTAGTTATGAACCTTGTAGTTTTTCGTGACCAGCCGACTTAGTTATTATGAACCTTGTAGTTTTTCCTGACCAGCCGACTTAGTTATTATGAACCTTGTAATTTTTCCTGACCAGCCGACTTAGTTATGAACCTTGTAGTTTTTACTGACCAGCCGACTTAGTTATGAACCCTGTAGTTTTTCCTGACCAGCCGACTTAGTTATGAACCTTGTAGTTTTTCCTGACCAGCCGACTTAGTTATGAACCTTGTAGTTTTTACTGACCAGCCGACTTAGTTATTATGAACCTTGTAATTTTTCCTGACCAGCCGACTTAGTTATGAACCTTGTAATTTTTCCTTACCAGCCGACTTAGTTATGAACCTTGTAATTTTTTTCCTGACCAGCCGACTTAGTTATGAACCTTGTAGTTTTTCCTGACCAGCCGACTTAGTTATGAACCTTGTAGTTTTTTCTGACCAGCCGACTTAGTTATGAACCTTGTCATTTTTCTGACCAGCTGACTTAGTTATGAACCTTGTAGTTTTTCCTGACCAGCCGACTTAGTTATGAACCTTGTAATTTTTCCTGACCAGCCGACTTAGTTATTATGAACCTTGTAATTTTTCCTGACCAGCCGACTTAGTTATTATGAACCTTGTAATTTTCCTGACCAGCTGACTTAGTTATGAACCTTGTAGTTTTTCCTGACCAGCCGACTTAGTTATTATGAACCTTGTAATTTTTCCTGACCAGCCGACTTAGTTATGATCCTTGTAGTTTTTCCTGACCAGCCGACTTAGTTATGAACCTTGTAGTTTTTTCTGACCAGCCGACTTAGTTATGAACCTTGTCATTTTTTCTGACCAGCTGACTTAGTTATGAACCTTGTAGTTTTTCGTGACCAGCCGACTTAGTTATTATGAACCTTGTAATTTTTCCTGACCAGCCGACTTAGTTATGAACCTTGTAATTTTTCCTTACCAGCCGACTTAGTTATGAACCTTGTAATTTTTCCTGACCAGCCGACTTAGTTATGAACCTTGTAGTTTTCCTGACCAGCCGACTTAGTTATGAACCTTGTAGTTTTTCTGACCAGCCGACTTAGTTATGAACCTTGTCATTTTTTCTGACCAGCTGACTTAGTTATGAACCTTGTAGTTTTTCCTGACCAGCCGACTTAGTTATGAACCTTGTAATTTTTCCTGACCAGCCGACTTAGTTATTATGAACCTTGTAATTTTTCCTGACCAGCCGACTTAGTTATTATGAACCTTGTAATTTTTCCTGACCAGCTGACTTAGTTATGAACCTTGTAGTTTTTCCTGACCAGCCGACTTAGTTATTATGAACCTTGTAATTTTTCCTGACCAGCCGACTTAGTTATGATCCTTGTAGTTTTTCCTGACCAGCCGACTTAGTTATGAACCTTGTAGTTTTTTCTGACCAGCCGACTTAGTTATGAACCTTGTCATTTTTTCTGACCAGCTGACTTAGTTATGAACCTTGTAGTTTTTCGTGACCAGCCGACTTAGTTATTATGAACCTTGTAGTTTTCCTGACCAGCCGACTTAGTTATTATGAACCTTGTAATTTTTCCTGACCAGCCGACTTAGTTATTATGAACCTTGTAATTTTTCCTGACCAGCCGACTTAGTTATGAACCTTGTAGTTTTTCCTGACCAGCCGACTTAGTTATTATGAACCTTGTAATTTTTCCTGACCAGCCGACTTAGTTATGAACCTTGTAATTTTTCCTGACCACCCGACTTAGTTATGAACCTTGTAGTTTTTCCTGACCAGCCGACTTAGTTATGAACCTTGTTTTTCTGACCAGCCGACTTAGTTATGAACCTTGTAGTTTTTCTGACCAGCCGACTTAGTTATTATGAACCTTGTAGTTTTTCCTGACCAGCCGACTTAGTTATTATGAACCTTGTAGTTTTTCCTGACCAGCCGACTTAGTTATGAACCTTGTAGTTTTTACTGACCAGCCGACTTAGTTATGAACCCTGTAGTTTTTCCTGACCAGCCGACTTAGTTATGAACCTTGTAGTTTTTCCTGACCAGCCGACTTAGTTATGAACCTTGTAGTTTTTACTGACCAGCCGACTTAGTTATTATGAACCTTGTAATTTTTCCTGACCAGCCGACTTAGTTATGAACCTTGTAATTTTTCCTGACCAGCCGACTTAGTTATGAACCTTGTAATTTTTCCTGACCAGCCGACTTAGTTATGAACCTTGTAGTTTTTCCTGACCAGCCGACTTAGTTATGAACCTTGTAGTTTTTTCTGACCAGCCGACTTAGTTTGAACCTTGTCATTTTTTCTGACCAGCTGACTTAGTTATGAACCTTGTAGTTTTTCCTGACCAGCCGACTTAGTTATGAACCTTGTAATTTTTCCTGACCAGCCGACTTAGTTATTATGAACCTTGTAGTTTTTACTGACCAGCCGACTTAGTTATTATGAACCTTGTAATTTTTCCTGACCAGCCGACTTAGTTATGAACCTTGTAGTTTTTCCTGACCAGCCGACTTAGTTATGAACCTTGTAATTTTTCCTGACCAGCCGACTTAGTTATGAACCTTGTAGTTTTTCCTGACCAGCCGACTTAGTTATGAACCTTGTAGTTTTTTCTGACCAGCCGACTTAGTTATGAACCTTGTCATTTTTTCTGACCAGCTGACTTAGTTATGAACCTTGTAGTTTTTCCTGACCAGCCGACTTAGTTATTATGAACCTTGTAGTTTTTACTGACCAGCCGACTTAGTTATTATGAACCTTGTAATTTTTCCTGACCAGCCGACTTAGTTATTATGAACCTTGTAATTTTTCCTGACCAGCCGACTTAGTTATGAACCTTGTAGTTTTTCCTGACCAGCCGACTTAGTTATTATGAACCTTGTAATTTTTCCTGACCAGCCGACTTAGTTATGAACCTTGTAATTTTTCCTGACCACCCGACTTAGTTATGAACCTTGTAGTTTTTCCTGACCAGCCGACTTAGTTATGAACCTTGTAGTTTTTTCTGACCAGCCGACTTAGTTATGAACCTTGTCATTTTTTCTGACCAGCTGACTTAGTTATGAACCTTGTAGTTTTTCCTGACCAGCCGACTTAGTTATTATGAACCTTGTAGTTTTTACTGACCAGCCGACTTAGTTATTATGAACCTTGTAATTTTTCCTGACCAGCCGACTTAGTTATTATGAACCTTGTAGTTTTTCCTGACCAGCCGACTTAGTTATTATGAAAGTTTTTCCTGACCAGCCGACTTAGTTATTATGAACCTTGTAGTTTTTCCTGACCAGCCGACTTAGTTATTATGAACCTTGTAGTTTTCCTGACCAGCCGACTTAGTTATTATGAACCTTGTATTTTTCCTGACCAGCCGACTTAGTTATTATGAACCTTGTAATTTTTCCTGACCAGCCGACTTAGTTATGATCCTTGTAGTTTTTCCTGACCAGCCGACTTAGTTATGAACCTTGTAGTTTTTCTGACCAGCCGACTTAGTTATGAACCTTGTCATTTTTTCTGACCAGCTGACTTAGTTATGAACCTTGTAGTTTTTCGTGACCAGCCGACTTAGTTATTATGAACCTTGTAGTTTTTCCTGACCAGCCGACTTAGTTATTATGAACCTTGTAGTTTTTCCTGACCAGCCGACTTAGTTATTATGAACCTTGTAGTTTTTCCTGACCAGCCGACTTAGTTATTATGAACCTTGTAGTTTTCCTGACCAGCCGACTTAGTTATTATGAACCTTGTAGTTTTTACTGACCAGCCGACTTAGTTATTATGAACCTTGTAATTTTTCCTGACCAGCCGACTTAGTTATGATCCTTGTAGTTTTTCCTGACCAGCCGACTTAGTTATGAACCTTGTAGTTTTTTCTGACCAGCCGACTTAGTTATGAACCTTGTCATTTTTTCTGACCAGCTGACTTAGTTATGAACCTTGTAGTTTTTCGTGACCAGCCGACTTAGTTATTATGAACCTTGTAGTTTTTCCTGACCAGCCGACTTAGTTATTATGAACCTTGTAGTTTTTCCTGACCAGCCGACTTAGTTATTATGAACCTTGTAGTTTTTCCTGACCAGCCGACTTAGTTATGAACCTTGTCATTTTTTCTGACCAGCTGACTTAGTTATGAACCTTGTAGTTTTTCCTGACCAGCCGACTTAGTTATTATGAACCTTGTAGTTTTTCCTGACCAGCCGACTTAGTTATTATGAACCTTGTAATTTTTCCTGACCAGCCGACTTAGTTATGAACCTTGTAGTTTTTCCTGACCAGCCGACTTAGTTATGAACCTTGTAGTTTTTTCTGACCAGCCGACTTAGTTATGAACCTTGTCATTTTTTCTGACCAGTTGACTTAGTTATGAACCTTGTAGTTTTTCGTGACCAGCCGACTTAGTTATTATGAACCTTGTAGTTTTTACTGACCAGCCGACTTAGTTATTTTGAACCTTGTAGTTTTTCCTGACCAGCCGACTTAGTTATTATGAACCTTGTAGTTTTTCTGACCAGCCGACTTAGTTATTATGAACCTTGTAGTTTTTCCTGACCAGCCGACTTAGTTATGAACCTTGTAGTTTTTCCTGACCAGCCGACTTAGTTATTATGAACCTTGTAGTTTTTCCTGACCAGCCGACTTAGTTATTATGAACCTTGTAGTTTTTACTGACCAGCCGACTTAGTTATTATGAACCTTGTAATTTTTCCTGACCAGCCGACTTAGTTATGATCCTTGTAGTTTTTCCTGACCAGCCGACTTAGTTATGAACCTTGTAGTTTTTTCTGACCAGCCGACTTAGTTATGAACCTTGTCATTTTTTCTGACCAGCTGACTTAGTTATGAACCTTGTAGTTTTTCGTGACCAGCCGACTTAGTTATTATGAACCTTGTAGTTTTCCTGACCAGCCGACTTAGTTATTATGAACCTTGTAGTTTTTCCTGACCAGCCGACTTAGTTATTATGAACCTTGTAGTTTTTCCTGACCAGCCGACTTAGTTATTATGAACCTTGTAGTTTTTCCTGACCAGCCGACTTAGTTATTATGAACCTTGTAGTTTTTCCTGACCAGCCGACTTAGTTATGAACCTTGTCATTTTTTCTGACCAGCTGACTTAGTTATGAACCTTGTAGTTTTTCTGACCAGCCGACTTAGTTATTATGAACCTTGTAGTTTTTCCTGACCAGCCGACTTAGTTATTATGAACCTTGTAATTTTTCCTGACCAGCCGACTTAGTTATGAACCTTGTAGTTTTTACTGACCAGCCAACTTAGTTATGAACCCTGTAGTTTTTCCTGACCAGCCGACTTAGTTATGAACCTTGTAGTTTTTCCTGACCAGCCGACTTAGTTATGAACCTTGTAGTTTTTACTGACCAGCCGACTTAGTTATTATGAACCTTGTAATTTTTCCTGACCAGCCGACTTAGTTATGAACCTTGTAATTTTTCCTTACCAGCCGACTTAGTTATGAACCTTGTAATTTTTCCTGACCAGCCGACTTAGTTATGAACCTTGTAGTTTTTCCTGACCAGCCGACTTAGTTATGAACCTTGTAGTTTTTTCTGACCAGCCGACTTAGTTATGAACCTTGTCATTTTTTCTGACCAGCTGACTTAGTTATGAACCTTGTAGTTTTTCCTGACCAGCCGACTTAGTTATGAACCTTGTAATTTTTCCTGACCAACCTTAGTTATTATGAACCTTGTAATTTTTCCTGACCAGCCGACTTAGTTATTATGAACCTTGTAATTTTTCCTGACCAGCCGACTTAGTTATGAACCTTGTAGTTTTTCCTGACCAGCCGACTTAGTTATTATGAACCTTGTAATTTTTCCTGACCAGCCGACTTAGTTATGAACCTTGTAGTTTTTCCTGACCAGCCGACTTAGTTATGAACCTTGTAGTTTTTTCTGACCAGCCGACTTAGTTATGAACCTTGTCATTTTTTCTGACCAGCTGACTTAGTTATGAACCTTGTAGTTTTTCCTGACCAGCCGACTTAGTTATTATGAACCTTGTAGTTTTTACTGACCAGCCGACTTAGTTATTATGAACCTTGTAATTTTTCCTGACCAGCCGACTTAGTTATTATGAACCTTGTAATTTTTCCTGACCAGCCGACTTAGTTATGAACCTTGTAGTTTTTCCTGACCAGCCGACTTAGTTATTATGAACCTTGTAATTTTTCCTGACCAGCCGACTTAGTTATGAACCTTGTAGTTTTTCCTGACCAGCCGACTTAGTTATGAACCTTGTAGTTTTTTTGAACCTTGTAGTTTTTTCTGACCAGCCGACTTAGTTATGAACCTTGTCATTTTTTCTGACCAGCTGACTTAGTTATGAACCTTGTAGTTTTTCCTGACCAGCCGACTTAGTTATTATGAACCTTGTAATTTTTCCTGACCAGCCGACTTAGTTATTATGAACCTTGTAATTTTTCCTGACCAGCCGACTTAGTTATTATGAACCTTGTAGTTTTTCCTGACCAGCCGACTTAGTTATTATGAACCTTGTAGTTTTTCCTGACCAGCCGACTTAGTTATGAACCTTGTCATTTTTTCTGACCAGCTGACTTAGTTATGAACCTTGTAGTTTTTCCTGACCAGCCGACTTAGTTATTATGAACCTTGTAGTTTTTTCCTGAACCATTTTTCCTGACCAGCCGACTTAGTTATGAACCTTGTAGTTTTTTACTGACCCTGTAGTTTTTCCTGACCTTACTTAGTTATGAACCTTGTAGTTTTTCCTGACCAGCCGACTTAGTTATGAACCTTGTAGTTTTTACTGACCAGCCGACTTAGTTATTATGAACCTTGTAATTTTTCCTGACCAGCCGACTTAGTTATGAACCTTGTAATTTTTCCTGACCAGCCGACTTAGTTATGAACCTTGTAATTTTTCCTGACCAGCCGACTTAGTTATGAACCTTGTAGTTTTTCCTGACCAGCCGACTTAGTTATGAACCTTGTAGTTTTTTCTGACCAGCCGACTTAGTTATGAACCTTGTCATTTTTTCTGACCAGCTGACTTAGTTATGAACCTTGTAGTTTTTCCTGACCAGCCGACTTAGTTATGAACCTTGTAATTTTTTGACCAGCCGACTTAGTTATTATGAACCTTGTAATTTTTCCTGACCAGCCGACTTAGTTATTATGAACCTTGTAATTTTTCCTGACCAGCTGACTTAGTTATGAACCTTGTAGTTTTTCCTGACCAGCCGACTTAGTTATTATGAACCTTGTAATTTTTCCTGACCAGCCGACTTAGTTATGATCCTTGTAGTTTTTCCTGACCAGCCGACTTAGTTATGAACCTTGTAGTTTTTTCTGACCAGCCGACTTAGTTATGAACCTTGTCATTTTTTCTGACCAGCTGACTTAGTTATTTTCCTGACCAGCCGACTTAGTTATTATGAACCTTGTAGTTTTTACTGACCAGCCGACTTAGTTATTATGAACCTTGTAATTTTTCCTGACCAGCCGACTTAGTTATTATGAACCTTGTAATTTTTCCTGACCAGCCGACTTAGTTATGAACCTTGTAGTTTTTCCTGACCAGCCGACTTAGTTATTATGAACCTTGTAATTTTTCCTGACCAGCCGACTTAGTTATGAACCTTGTAATTTTTCCTGACCAGCCGACTTAGTTATGAACCTTGTAGTTTTTCCTGACCAGCCGACTTAGTTATGAACCTTGTAGTTTTTTCTGACCAGCCGACTTAGTTATGAACCTTGTCATTTTTTCTGACCAGCTGACTTAGTTATGAACCTTGTAGTTTTTCCTGACCAGCCGACTTAGTTATTATGAACCTTGTAGTTTTTCCTGACCAGCCGACTTAGTTATTATGAACATTGTAATTTTTCCTGAACAGCCGACTTAGTTATTATGAACATTGTAATTTTTCCTGACCAGCCGACTTAGTTATGAACCTTGTAGTTTTTACTGACCAGCCGACTTAGTTATTATGAACCTTGTAATTTTTCCTGAACAGCCGACTTAGTTATGAACATTGTAATTTTTCCTGACCAGCCGACTAAGTTATGAACTTTGTCGTTTTCCCTGGCCAGGTCACATGGCCCCACCCATACCCTATACATCAGGTTTAAACCGTTTCTGCAAGGTCAATGGCTGATTTTCTCAGTGGTGGGAAAAGTACTCAGTTATCATTCTTGAGTAACAGTAAAGCTATCTTAATATACACCCAGTAAAATACTACTTGAGTAAAAGTCTGAACGTATCTGGTTTCAAATGTACTTAAGTACAGGGGTGGAAAAAATACTCAATTGTTATACTTGAGTAAAAGTACAAAGAAAAAGTAAATGCTATACATCCTTTTATTAAGCAAACTAGATGGTGCCATTTTTTTCATCTAATTGTATTTGGGGACAGTCAGGAGCACACGCCAACACTCAGACATTTACAAATACTGTATTTGTGTTTAGTGAGCCCGCCAGCTCAGAGACAGTAGGAATGACAACACGTTATATTGATAGGTGCTTGAATTGGACCATGTTGCTGTTCTGCCTGAGCAGTCGCAATGTAACAAGTACTTTTGGGTGTCAGGGAAAATGTATGGGAGTAAAAAGTACATGAAAAAAAGAAACATCCCTTTTTCAGGACCCTGTCTTTCAAAGATAATTAGTAGAAATCCAAATAACTTCGCAGATCTTCATTGTAAAGGGTTTAAACACTGTTTTCCATGCTTGTTCAATGAACCAAAACAATTAATGAACATGCACCTGTGGAACAGTCGTTAAGACACTAACAGCTTACAGACGGTAGGCAATTAAGGTCACAGTTAGGAAAGCTTAGGACACTAAAGAGGCCTTTCTACTAAACACCAAAATAAAGATGCCCAGGGTCCCTGCTCAACTGCGTGAACGTGCCTTAGGCATGCTGCAAGGGGGCATGAGGACTGCAGATGTGGCCAGGGCAATAAATTGCAATGTCCGTCCTGTGAGATGCCTAAGACAGCGCTACAGGGAGACAGGATGGACAGCTGATCGTCCTCACAGTGGGAGACCACGTGTAGCAACACCTGCACAGGATCGGTACATCCAAAGATCACACCTGCGGGACAGGTACAGGATGGCAACAACAACTGCCCGAGTTACACCAGGAACAAACAATCCCTCCATCAGTGTTCTCTTCACTGACGAGTTGCGGTTTTGTCTCACCAGGGGTGATGGTAGATTTTGCGTTTATCGTCGAAGAAAGGAGTATTACACCGAGGCCTGTACTATGGAGCGGGATCGATTTGGAGGTGGAGGGTCCGTCGTGGTCTGAGGCAGTGTGTTACAGCATCATCGGACTGAGCTTGTTGTCATTGCAGGCAATCTCAACACTGTGCATTACAGGGAAGACATCCTCCTCCCTCATGTGGTACCCTTCCTGCAGACTCATCCTGACATGACCCTCCAGCATGACAAATTGTAATTATTCACCTACCTCCTCATGCCTTTTGCACACAATGTATATAGACTCTCTTTTTTTCTACTGTGTTATTGACTTGTTAATTGTTTACTCCATGTGTAACTCTGTGTTGTCTGTTCATACTGCTATGCTTTATCTTGGCCAGGTCGCAGTTGCAAATGAGAACTTGTTCTCAACTAGCCTACCTGGTTAAATAAAGGTGAAATTTTAAAAAATAAAAATAAAAATGCCACCAGCAGTTTTGTGCGTGATTTCCTGCAAGACAGGAATGTCAGTGTTCTGCCATGGCCAGCAAAGAGCCTGGGACTTGTTGGATCGGAGGGTGTGGGGCTATATTTTTACTCAGTAACCAATGGATTTTTTACAGTCCATGTAGAATTGGGAATACAATCTTCTCACAATATTTGGAAGGATGGCTACGCAAGACCACAGTTTCTGTCACCATATAGGCTACTCATACCCTGAAGTACTGAATGCTGAGTAACTCTGCAACTGCAGCAAATACAATATCTGGCTGCTAACCTTGTCCCATATATTTCAAATTTACAACGTGTGGTAGTAGTTGTCCATCATTTCCATTTGAAATTTGAGTGAGAGCCATAAAGACACATCATCAGAGACAATTTGGATAAAACCCCATCATAGAAGCACACACACACACACACACACACACACACACACACACACACACACACACACACACACACACACACACACACACACACACACACACACACACACACACACACACACACACACACACACACACACACACACACACACACACACACACACACACACACACACATGCAGACGCACGATGCTATTAAAACCAAACCCATCCGTGTAGAAAATCATGTCAGCGTATTAATCCAGCATATTACTTCGGATGGATGTCTGCCAAACATTACGGCTGCTGTTAAGTGTGTGTGTGTGAAATGTGTTTGTGTTAAGTGTGTGTGTGTGAATGCAGGCCATCAGGCTGGTGTCATTACTACTGCTCGTTTGCCAGGTAAGTGACGATGGAATTTGACAGCGGCGGAATTAGGTTGGAGTTGGCTCTCTGTCAGACACACACGCACGCACGCACGCACGCACGCACGCACGCACGCACACACACACACACACACACACACACACACACACACACACACACACACACACACACACACACACACACACACACACACACACACACACACACACACACACACACACACACACACACACACACACACACACACACACACACAGTAGAGAAGGAAGCGGATAGAGAGCCAGATTAAAGGGATATACATTACATTTCACAACAGCTCTGCATATTAAAACTGACTCTGTCCTACCCCACTTTCACCCCCCCATATATGGTGTGTGTGGATAGTAAAACATATGGTGTGTGTGGATAGTAAAACATATGGTGTGTGTGTGGATAGTAAAACATACGGTGTGTGTGTGTGGATAGTAAAACATATGGTGTGTGTGTGGATAGTAAAACATATGGTGTGTGTGTGGATAGTAAAACATATGGTGTGTGTGGATAGTAAAACATATGGTGTGTGTGGATAGTAAAACATATGGTGTGTGTGATAGTAAAACATATGGTGTGTGTGGATAGTAAAACATATGGTGTTTGTGGATAGTGTGTGTGTGATGTAAAACATGTGTGTGTGTGTGTGTGTGTGTGTAGATAGTAAAACATATGTGTGTGTGTGGATAGTAAAACATATGGTGTGTGTGGATGTGTGGTGTGTGTGTAAAACATGTGTGTGTGTGGATAGTAAAACATATGGTGTGTGTGGATAGTAAAACATATGTGTGTGTGTGTAAAACATATGGTGTGTGTGGATAGTAAAACATGTGGTGTGTGTGGATAGTAAAACATATGTGTGTGGATAGTAAAACATATGGTGTGTGTGGATAGTAAAACATATGGTGTGTGTGGATAGTAAAACATATGGTGTGTGTGGATAGTAAAACATATGGTGTGTGTGGATAGTAAAACATATGGTGTGTGTGGATAGTAAAACATATGGTGTGTGTGGATGGATAGTAAAACATGGTGTGTGTGTGGATAGTAAAACATATGTGTGTGTGTGGATAGTAAAACATATGGTGTGTGTGGATAGTAAAACATATGGTGTGTGTGTGGATAGTAAAACATATGGTGTGTGTGTGGATAGTAAAACATATGTGGTGTGTGTGAGATAGTAAAACATGGATGGTGTGTGTGGATAGTAAAACATATGGTGTGTGTGGATAGTAAAACATATGGTGTGTGTGTGGATAGTAAAACATATGGTGTGTGTGTGTGTGGATAGTAAAACATATGGTGTGTGTGGATAGTAAAACATATGGTGTGTGTGTGTGTGTGTGGATAGTAAAACATATATGTGTGTGTGTGGATAGTAAAACATATGGTGTGTGTGTGTGTGTGTGTGTGGATAGTAAAACATATGGTGTGTGTGGATAGTAAAACATATGGTGTGTGTGTGTGTGGATAGTAAAACATATGGTGTGTGTGGATAGTAAAACATATGGTGTGTGTGTGGATAGTAAAACATGTGGTGTGTGTGGATAGTAAAACATATGGTGTGTGTGTGGATAGTAAAACATGTGTGTGTGTGATAGTGTGTGTGTGGATAGTAAAACATATGGTGTGTGTGGATAGTAAAACATATGGTGTGTGTGTGGATAGTAAAACATATGGTGTGTGTGTGTGTGTGTGTGGATAGTAAAACATATGGTGTGTGTGTGTGTGGATAGTAAAACATATGGTGTGTGTGGTGTGTGTGTGTGTGGATAGTAAAACATATGGTGAGTGTGTGTGTGGATAGTAAAACATATGGTGTGTGTGTGTGTGGATAGTAAAACATATGGTGTGTGTGGATAGTAAAACATATGGTGTGTGTGGATAGTAAAACATATAGTGTGTGTGATTAGTAAAACATATGGTGTGTGTGTGTGTGGATAGTAAAACATATGGTGTGTGTGGATAGTAAAACATATGGTGTGTGTGGATAGTAAAACATATGGTGTGTGTGTGTGTGGATAGTAAAACATATGGTGTGTGTGGATAGTAAAACATATGGTGTGTGTGGATAGTAAAACATATGGTGTGTGTGGATAGTAAAACATATAGTGTGTGTGATTAGTAAAACATATGGTGTGTGTGTCTGTGGATAGTAAAACATATGGTGTGTGTGGATAGTAAAACATATGGTGTGTGTGTGTGTGTGTGTGTGGATAGTAAAACATATGGTGTGTGTGGATAGTAAAACATATAGTGTGTGTGATTAGTAAAACATATGGTGTGTGTGTCTGTGGATAGTAAAACATATGGTGTGTGTGGATAGTAAAACATATGGTGTGTGTGTGTGTGTGTGGATAGTAAAACATATGGTGTTTGTGCGGATAGTAAAACATATGGTGTGTCTGTGGATAGTAAAACATATGGTGTGTGTGTGTGTGTGTGTGGATAGTAAAACATATGGTGTGTGTGTGTGTGGATAGTAAAACATATGGTGTGTGTGTGTGTGTGTGTGTGGATAGTAAAACATATGGTGTGTGTGTGGATAGTAAAACATATGGTGTGTGTGTGGATAGTAAAACATATGGTGTGTGTGGAGAGTAAAACATATGGTGTGTGTGGATAGTAAAACATATGGTGTGTGTGTGGATAGCAAAACATATGGTGTGTGTGTATGTGTGTGGATAGTAAAACATATGGTGTGTGTGATTAGTAAATCATATGGTGTGTGTGTGTGTGTGTGTGGATAGTAAAACATGTGGTGTGTGTGGATAGTAATACATATGGTGTGTGTGGATAGTAAAACATATGGTGTGTGTGTGGATAGTAAAACATGTGGTGTGTGTGGATAGTAAAACATATGGTGTTTGTGCGGATAGTAAAACATATGGTGTGTCTGTGGATAGTAAAACATATGGTGTGTGTGTGTGTGTGTGTGGATAGTAAAACATATGGTGTGTGTGTGTGTGGATAGTAAAACATATGGTGTGTGTGTGTGTGTGTGTGTGTGGATAGTAAAACATATGGTGAGTGTGTGTGTGGATAGTAAAACATATGGTGTGTGTGTGTGTGGATAGTAAAACATATGGTGTGTGTGGATAGTAAAACATATGGTGTGTGTGGATAGTAAAACATATAGTGTGTGTGATTAGTAAAACATATGGTGTGTGTGTGTGTGGATAGTAAAACATATGGTGTGTGTGGATAGTAAAACATATGGTGTGTGTGGATAGTAAAACATATGGTGTGTGTGTGTGTGGATAGTAAAACATATGGTGTGTGTGGATAGTTGTCATGTTTGTCATTTATTGTCATGTCTTGTCCCTGTGCTCCCCATGCTATTCCTCCCCCTCCCCTTTCACTCTCTCGCTCTCTCTTCTCTCTGTCGTTCCGTTCCTGCTCCCAGCTGTTCCTATTCCCCTAATCATCATTTAGCCTTCCCACACCTGTTCCCGATCCTTTCCCCTGATTAGACTCCCTATTTATTCCTTTGTGTTCCGTTCCTGTGCCGTCGGTTCCTTGTTTTGTATTCCATGCTGTTATTGCGTTTCGCCCTGTCCTGTCGTGTTTTTTGCCGTGATTGTGTATCACCCTGTCCTGTCGTGTTTTGTGCCTTCTTCAGACGCTGCGTGTGAGCAGGTGTCTCAGTGGACTACGGCCTGCGCCTACCCGAAGCGACCTGCAGTCTGTGGCCGCTTCTCCAGTTGTTTTCCCCTCTACTATCTAGAGGATTTCAGTTATTTGGTTTTGAGCATTAATAAACTCTGTTTCTGTTAAGTCGCGTTTGGGTCCTCCTTCACCTGCATGACAGAAGGAACCGACCAAAGAATGGACCCAGCGACTTCAGACGCTCGTTACACTGCCGTCGAGATCCAAGGAGCCATGCTCGGCAGACACGAGCAGGAATTGTCTGCTGCTCGTCATGCCGTGGAGAACCTGGCCGCTCAGGTTTCCGACCTCTCTGGACAGTTCCAGAGTCTACGTCTCGTGCCACCTGTTTCTCCCTGGCCTGCCGAGCCTCCTGAACCCAGGGTTAATAACCCACCTTGCTACTCCGGGCAGCCCACTGAGTGCCGCTCCTTTCTCACGCAGTGTGAGATTGTGTTCTCTCTCCAACCCCACACATACTCTAGAGAGAGAGCTCGGGTTGCTTTCGTCATTTCACTCCTTACTGGCCGGGCTCGAGAATGGGGCACAGCTATCTGGGAGGCAAGGGCTGATTGCTCTAACAGATTCCAGAACTTTAAGGAGGAGATGATTCGGGTTTTTGACCGTTCAGTTTTTGGTGAGGAGGCTTCTAGGGCCCTGGCTTCCTTATGCCAAGGTGAACGGTCCATAACGGATTATTCCATTGAGTTTCGCACTCTTGCTGCCTCTAGTGAGTGGAACGAGCCGGCGCTGCTCGCTCGTTTTCTGGAGGGACTCCACGCAGTGGTTAAGGATGAGATTCTCTCCCGGGAGGTTCCTTCAGATGTGGACTCCTTGATTGCTCTCGCCATCCGCATAGAACGACGGGTAGATCTTCGTCACCGGGCTCGTGGAAGAGAGCTCGCATCAACGGTGTTTCCCTGCTCCGCATCGCAACCATCTCCCTCTGGCTTTGAGACTGAGCCCATGCAGCTGGGAGGGATTCGCATCTCGAATAAGGAGAGGGAACAGAGGATCACCAACCGCCTGTGCCTCTATTGCGGAGTTGCTGGACATTTTGTTATTTCATGTCCAGTAAGAGGCCAGAGCCCATCAGTAAGCGGAGGGCTACTGGTGAGCGCTACTACTCAGGTCCCTTCATCTAGATCTTGTACTACTATGTCGGTCCATCTACGCTGGACCGGTTCGGGTGCTACATGCAGTGCTTTGATTGACTCTGGGGCTGAGGGTAGTTTCATGGACGAAGCATGGGCTCGGAAACATAACATTCCTTTCAGACCGTTAGACAGGCCTACGCCCATGTTTGCCTTAGATGGTAGTCATCTTCCCAGTATCAAATTTGAGACACTACCTTTAACTCTCACAGTATCTGGTAACCACAGTGAGACTATGTCTTTTTTGATTTTCCGTTCACCGTTTACACCTGTTGTTTTGGGTCACCCCTGGCTTGTATGTCATAATCCTTCTATTAATTGGTCTAGTAATTCTATCCTATCCTGGAACGTTTCTTGTCATGTGAAGTGTTTAATGTCTGCCATCCCTCCCATTTCTTCTGTCCCTACTTCTCAGGAGGAACCTGGCGATTTGACAGGAGTGCCGGAGGAATATCATGATCTGCGCACGGTCTTCAGTCGGTCCCGAGCCAACTCCCTTCCTCCTCACCGGTCGTATGATTGTAGTATTGATCTCCTTCCGGGGACCACTCCTCCTCGAGGTAGACTATACTCTCTGTCGGCTCCCGAACGTAAGGCTCTCGAGGATTATTTGTCTGTGTCTCTTGACGCCGGTACCATAGTGCCTTCTTCCTCTCCGGCCGGGGCGGGGTTCTTTTTGTTAAGAAGAAGGACGGTACTCTGCGCCCCTGCGTGGATTATCGAGGGCTGAATGACATAACGGTTAAGAATCGTTATCCGCTTCCCCTTATGTCATCAGCCTTCGAGATTCTGCAGGGAGCCAGGTGCTTTACTAAGTTGGACCTTCGTAACGCTTACCATCTCGTGCGCATCAGAGAGGGGGACGAGTGGAAAACGGCGTTTAATACTCCGTTAGGGCATTTTGAGTACCGGGTTCTGCCGTTCGGTCTCGCCAATGCGCCAGCTGTTTTTCAGGCATTAGTTAATGATGTTCTGAGAGACATGCTAAACATTTTTGTTTTTGTCTATCTTGACGATATCCTGATTTTTTCTCCGTCACTCGAGATTCATGTTCAGCACGTTCGACGTGTTCTACAGCGCCTTTTAGAGAATTGTCTCTACGTAAAGGCTGAGAAGTGCTCTTTTCATGTCTCCTCCGTTACTTTTCTCGGTTCCGTTATTTCCGCTGAAGGCATTCAGATGGATTCCGCTAAGGTCCAAGCTGTCAGTGATTGGCCCGTTCCAAGGTCACGTGTCGAGTTGCAGCGCTTCTTAGGTTTCGCTAATTTCTATCGGCGTTTCATTCGTAATTTCGGTCAAGTTGCTGCCCCTCTCACAGCTCTTACTTCTGTCAAGACGTGTTTTAAGTGGTCCGGTTCCGCCCAGGGAGCTTTTGATCTTCTAAAAGAACGTTTTACGTCCGCTCCTATCCTCGTTACTCCTGACGTCACTAGACAATTCATTGTCGAGGTTGACGCTTCAGAGGTAGGCGTGGGAGCCATTCTATCCCAGCGCTCCCAGTCTGACGATAAGGTTCATCCTTGCGCTTATTTTTCTCATCGCCTGTCCCCATCTGAGCGCAACTATGATGTGGGTAACCGTGAACTGCTCGCCATCCGCTTAGCCCTAGGCGAATGGCGACAGTGGTTGGAGGGGCGACCGTTCCTTTTGTCGTTTGGACAGACCATAAGAACCTTGAGTACATCCGTTCTGCCAAACGACTTAATGCCCGTCAAGCTCGTTGGGCGTTGTTTTTCGCTCGTTTCGAGTTTGTGATTTCTTACCGTCCGGGTAGCAAGAACACCAAGCCTGATGCCTTATCCCGTCTGTTTAGTTCTTCTGTGGCTTCTACTGATCCCGAGGGGATTCTTCCTTATGGGCGTGTTGTCGGGTTAACAGTCTGGGGAATTGAAAGACAGGTTAAGCAAGCACTCACGCACACTGCGTCGCCGCGCGCTTGTCCTAGTAACCTCCTTTTCGTTCCTGTTTCCACTCGTCTGGCTGTTCTTCAGTGGGCTCACTCTGCCAAGTTAGCGGGTCATCCCGGTGTTCGAGGCACTCTTGCGTCTATTCGCCAGCGCTTTTGGTGGCCGACTCAGGAGCGTGACACGCGCCGTTTCGTGGCTGCCTGTTCGGACTGCGCGCAGACTAAGTCGGGTAACTCTCCTCCTGCCGGTCGTCTCAGACCGCTCCCCATTCCTTCTCGACCATGGTCTCACATTGCCTTAGACTTCATTACCGGTCTGCCTTTGTCTGCGGGGAAGACTGTGATTCTGACGGTTGTCGATAGGTTCTCTAAGGCGGCACATTTCATTCCCCTCGCTAAACTTCCTTCCGCTAAGGAGACGGCACAAATCATTATTGAGAATGTATTCAGAATTCATGGCCTCCCGTTAGACGCCGTTTCAGACAGAGGTCCGCAATTCACGTCACAGTTTTGGAGGGAGTTCTGTCGTTTGATTGGTGCGTCCGTCAGTCTCTCTTCCGGGTTTCATCCCCAGTCTAACGGTCAAGCAGAGAGGGCCAATCAGACGATTGGTCGCATACTACGCAGCCTTTCTTTCAGGAACCCTGCGTCTTGGGCAGA
Organism: Oncorhynchus gorbuscha; assembly: GCF_021184085.1. NCBI lineage: Eukaryota > Metazoa > Chordata > Actinopteri > Salmoniformes > Salmonidae > Oncorhynchus > Oncorhynchus gorbuscha. The sequence goes on along the minus strand of NC_060180.1, from coordinate 6,892,834 downwards.
ACAGCTCCCCTGGGCAGAATACGCTCACAATTCGCTTCCTTCGTCTGCTACCGGGTTATCTCCGTTTCAGAGTAGTCTGGGTTACCAGCCTCCTCTGTTCTCATCCCAGCTTGCCGAGTCCAGCGTTCCCTCCGCTCAAGCGTTTGTCCAACGTTGTGAGCGCACCTGGAGGAGGGTGAGGTCTGCACTTTGCCGTTACAGGGCACAGACGGTGAGAGCCGCCAATAAACGCAGGATTAAGAGTCCAAGGTATTGTTGCGGCCAGAGAGTGTGGCTTTCCACTCGCAACCTTCCTCTTACGACAGCTTCTCGTAAGTTGACTCCGCGGTTCATTGGTCCGTTCCGTGTCTCCCAGGTCGTCAATCCTGTCGCTGTGCGACTGCTTCTTCCGCGACATCTTCGTCGCGTCCATCCTGTCTTCCATGTCTCCTGTGTTAAGCCCTTTCTTCGCACCCCGTTCGTCTTCCCTCCCCCCTCCCGTCCTTGTCGAGAGCGCACCTATTTACAAAGTACATAAAATTATGGACATGCGTTCTCGGGGACGGGGTCACCAATACCTAGTGGATTGGGAGGGTTACGGTCCTGAGGAGAGGAGTTGGGTTCCGTCTCGGGACGTGCTGGACCGTTCGCTCATCGATGATTTCCTCCGTTGCCGCCAGGATTCCTCCTCGAGTGCGCCAGGAGGCGCTCGGTGAGTGGGGGGGTACTGTCATGTTTGTCATTTATTGTCATGTCTTGTCCCTGTGCTCCCCATGCTATTCGTTTCCCTCTGCTGGTCTTGTTTGGTTCTATCCCTCTCTCTCCCCCTCCCCTTTCACTCTCTCGCTCTCTCTTCTCTCTGTCGTTCCGTTCCTGCTCCCAGCTGTTCCTATTCCCCTAATCATCATTTAGCCTTCCCACACCTGTTCCCGATCCTTTCCCCTGATTAGACTCCCTATTTATTCCTTTGTGTTCCGTTCCTGTGCCGTCGGTTCCTTGTTTTGTATTCCATGCTGTTATTGCGTTTCGCCCTGTCCTGTCGTGTTTTTTGCCGTGATTGTGTATCACCCTGTCCTGTCGTGTTTTGTGCCTTCTTCAGACGCTGCGTGTGAGCAGGTGTCTCAGTGGACTACGGCCTGCGCCTACCCGAAGCGACCTGCAGTCTGTGGCCGCTTCTCCAGTTGTTTTCCCCTCTACTATCTAGAGGATTTCAGTTATTTGGTTTTGAGCATTAATAAACTCTGTTTCTGTTAAGTCGCGTTTGGGTCCTCCTTCACCTGCATGACAATAGTAAAACATATGGTGTGTGTGGATAGTAAAACATATAGTGTGTGTGATTAGTAAAACATATGGTGTGTGTGTCTGTGGATAGTAAAACATATGGTGTGTGTGGATAGTAAAACATATGGTGTGTGTGTGTGTGTGTGTGTGTGGATAGTAAAACATATGGTGTTTGTGCGGATAGTAAAACATATGGTGTGTCTGTGGATAGTAAAACATATGGTGTGTGTGTGTGTGTGGATAGTAAAACATATGGTGTGTGTGTGTGTGGATAGTAATACATATGGTGAGTGTGTGTGTGGATAGTAAAACATATGGTGTGTGTGTGTGTGGATAGTAAAACATATGGTGTGTGTGGATAGTAAAACATATGGTGTGTGTGGATAGTAAAACATATAGTGTGTGTGATTAGTAAAACATATGGTGTGTGTGGATAGTAAAACATATGGTGTGTGTGGATAGTAAAACATATGGTGTGTGTGGATAGTAAAACATATGGTGTGTGTGGATAGTAAAACATATGGTGTATGTGGATAGTAAAACATACTGTGTGTGTGGATAGTAAAACATATGGTGTGTGCAGATAGTAAAACATATGGTGTGTGTGTGGATATTAAAACATATGGTGTGTGTGGATAGTAAAACATATGGTGTGTGTGGATAGTAAAACATATAGTGTGTGTGGATAGTAAAACATATGGTGAGTGTGTGGATAGTAAAACATATGGTGTGTGTGGATAGTAAAACATATAGTGTGTGTGATTAGTAAAACATATGGTGTGTGTGGATAGTAAAACATATGGTGTGTGTGGATAGTAAAACATATAGTGTGTGTGATTAGTAAAACATATGGTGTGTGTGGATAGTAAAACATATGGTGTGTATGGATAGTAAAACATATGGTGTGTGTGGATAGTAAAACATATGGTGTGTGTGGATAGTAAAACATATGGTGTTTGTGGATAGTAAAACATACTGTGTGTGTGGATAGTAAAACATATGGTGTGCAGATAGTAAAACATATGGTGTGTGTGGATAGTAAAACATATAGTGTGTGTGTGGATAGTAAAACATATGGTGTGTGTGGATAGTAAAACATATGGTGTGTGTGGATAGTAAAACATGTGGTGTGTGTGGATAGTAAAACATATGGTGTGTGCGGATAGTAAAACATATGGTGTGTGTGTGGATATTAAAACATATGGTGTGTGTGGATAGTAAAACATGTGGTGTGTGTGGATAGTAATACATATGGTGTGTGCGGATAGTAAAACATATGGTGTGTGTGTGGATAGTAAAACATATGGTGTGTGTGTGTGTGTGTGGATAGTAAAACATATGATGTGTGTGATTAGTAAATCATATGGTGTGTGTGTGGATAGTAAAACATATGGTGTGTGTGTGTGTGTGTGTGGATAGTAAAACATATGGTGTGTGTGGATAGTAAAACATATGGTGTGTGTGTGGATAGTAAAACATGTGGTGTGTGTGGATAGTAAAACATGTGGTGTGTGTGGATAGTAAAACATATGGTGTGTGTGGATAGTAAAACATATGGTGTGTCTGTGGATAGTAAAACATATGGTGTGTGTGTGTGGATAGTAAAACATATGGTGTGTGTGGATAGTAAAACATGTGGTGTGTGTGGATAGTAAAACATATGGTGTGTGTGGATAGTAAAACATATAGTGTGTGTGATTAGTAAAACATATGGTGTGTGTGGATAGTAAAACATATCGTGTGTGTGGATAGTAAAACATATGGTGTGTGTGGATAGTAAAACATATGGTGTGTGTGGATAGTAAAACATATGGTGTTTGTGGATAGTAAAACATACTGTGTGTGTGGATAGTAAAACATATGGTGTGTGCAGATAGTAAAACATATGGTGTGTGTGGATAGTAAAACATATAGTGTGTGTAGATAGTAAAACATATAGTGTGTGTGGATAGTAAAACATATGGTGAGTGTGTGGATAGTAAAACATATGGTGTGTGTGGATAGTAAAACATATAGTGTGTGTGATTAGTAAAACATATGGTGTGTGTGGATAGTAAAACATATGGTGTGTGTGGATAGTAAAACATATAGTGTGTGTGATTAGTAAAACATATGGTGTGTGTGGATAGTAAAACATATGGTGTGTATGGATAGTAAAACATATGGTGTGTGTGGATAGTAAAACATATGGTGTGTGTGGATAGTAAAACATATGGTGTTTGTGGATAGTAAAACATACTGTGTGTGTGGATAGTAAAACATATGGTGTGTGCAGATAGTAAAACATATGGTGTGTGTGGATAGTAAAACATATAGTGTGTGTAGATAGTAAAACATATGGTGTGTGTGGATAGTAAAACATATGGTGTGTGTGGATAGTAAAACATGTGGTGTGTGTGGATAGTAAAACATATGGTGTGTGCGGATAGTAAAACATATGGTGTGTGTGTGGATATTAAAACATATGGTGTGTGTGGATAGTAAAACATGTGGTGTGTGTGGATAGTAATACATATGGTGTGTGCGGATAGTAAAACATATGGTGTGTGTGTGGATAGTAAAACATATGGTGTGTGTGTGTGTGTGTGGATAGTAAAACATATGATGTGTGTGATTAGTAAATCATATGTGTGTGTGTGTGGATAGTAAAACATATGGTGTGTGTGTGTGTGTGTGTGTGGATAGTAAAACATATGGTGTGTGTGGATAGTAAAACATATGGTGTGTGTGTGGATAGTAAAACATGGTGTGTGTGGATAGTAAAACATGTGGTGTGTGTGGATAGTAAAACATATGGTGTGTGTGGATAGTAAAACATATGGTGTGTCTGTGGATAGTAAAACATATGTGTGTGTGTGTGGATAGTAAAACATATGTGTGTGTGGATAGTAAAACATGTGGTGTGTGTGGATAGTAAAACATATGGTGTGTGTGGATAGTAAAACATATAGTGTGTGTGATTAGTAAAACATATGGTGTGTGTGGATAGTAAAACATATGGTGTGTGTGGATAGTAAAACATATGGTGTGTGTGGATAGTAAAACATATGGTGTGTGTGGATAGTAAAACATATGGTGTTTGTGGATAGTAAAACATACTGTGTGTGTGGATAGTAAAACATATGGTGTGTGCAGATAGTAAAACATATGGTGTGTGTGGATAGTAAAACATATAGTGTGTGTAGATAGTAAAACATATGGTGTGTGTGGATAGTAAAACATATGGTGTGTGTGGATAGTAAAACATGTGGTGTGTGTGGATAGTAAAACATATGGTGTGTGCGGATAGTAAAACATATGGTGTGTGTGTGGATAGTAAAACATATGGTGTGTGTGGATAGTAAAACATATGGTGTGTGTGTGGATAGTAAAACATATGGTGTGTGTGTGTGTGTGTGGATAGTAAAACATATGATGTGTGTGATTAGTAAATCATATGGTGTGTGTGTGGATAGTAAAACATATGATGTGTGTGATTAGTAAAACATATGGTGTGTGTGTGGATAGTAAAACATGTGGTGTGTGTGGATAGTAAAACATATGGTGTGTGTGGATAGTAAAACATATGGTGTGTCTGTGGATAGTAAAACATATGGTGTGTGTGTGGATAGTAAAACATATGGTGTGTGTGGATAGTAAAACATGTGGTGTGTGTGGATAGTAAAACATATGGTGTTTGTGCAGATAGTAAAACATATGGTGTGTCTGTGGATAGTAAAACATATGGTGTGTGTGTGTGGATAGTAAAACATATGTGTGTGTGGATAGTAAAACATGTGGTGTGTGTGGATAGTAAAACATATGGTGTGTGTGGATAGTAAAACATGTGGTGTGTGTGGATAGTAAAACATATGGTGTTTGTGCAGATAGTAAAACATATGGTGTGTGTGTGGATAGTAAAACATATAGTGTGTGTGTATAGTAAAACATATGGTGTGTGTGTATAGTAAAACATATGGTGTGTGTTTGTATAGTAAAACATATGGTGTGTGTGTGGATAGTAAAACATACGGTGTGTGTGTGTGGATAGTAAAACATATGGTGTGTGTGTGGATAGTAAAACATATGGTGTGTGTGTGGATAGTAAAACATATGGTGTGTGTGTGGATAGTAAAACATACGGTGTGTGTGTGTGTGTGTGTGGATAGTAAAACATATGTGTGTGTGTGGATAGTAAAACATATGGTGTGTGTGTGGATAGTAAAACATATGGTGTGTGTGGATAGTAAAACATATGGTGTGTGTGTGGATAGTAAAACATATGGTGTGTGTGTGGATAGTAAAACATATGGTGTGTGTGTGGATAGTAAAACATATGGTGTGTGTGTGGATAGTAAAACATGTGTGTGTGTGTGTGTGTGTGTGTGTGTGTGTGTGTGTGTGTGTGTGTGTGTGTGTGTGTGTGTGTGTGTGTGTGTGTGTGTGTGTGTGTGTGTGTGTGTGTGTGTGTGTGTGTGTGTGTGTGTGTGTGTGTGTGGATAGTAAAACATATGGTGTGTGTGGATAGTAAAACATATGGTGTGTGTGGATAGTAAAACATATGGTGTGTGTGGATAGTAAAACATATGGTGTGTGTGTGGATAGTAAAACATATGGTGTGTGTGTGGATAGTAAAACATATGGTGTGTGTGTGTGTGTGTGTGTGGATAGTAAAACATATGGTGTGTGTGGATAGTAAAACATATGGTGTGTGTGTGGATAGTAAAACATATGGTGTGTGTGTGTGTGGATAGTAAAACATATGGTGTGTGTGATTAGTAAAACATATGGTGTGTGTGGATAGTAAAACATATGGTGTGTGTGATTAGTAAAACATATGGTGTGTGTGGATAGTAAAACATGTGGTGTGTGTGGATAGTAAAACATATGGTGTTTGTGCAGATAGTAAAACATATGGTGTGTCTGTGGATAGTAAAACATATGGTGTGTGTGTGTGTGGATAGTAAAACATATGGTGTGTGTGGATAGTAAAACATGTGGTGTGTGTGGATAGTAAAACATATGGTGTGTGTGGATAGTAAAACATGTGGTGTGTGTGGATAGTAAAACATATGGTGTTTGTGCAGATAGTAAAACATATGGTGTGTGTGTGGATAGTAAAACATATAGTGTGTGTGTATAGTAAAACATATGGTGTGTGTGTATAGTAAAACATATGGTGTGTGTTTGTATAGTAAAACATATGGTGTGTGTGTGGATAGTAAAACATATGGTGTGTGTGGATAGTAAAACATATGGTGTGTGTGTGGATAGTAAAACATATGGTGTGTGTGTGGATAGTAAAACATATGGTGTGTGTGTGGATAGTAAAACATACGGTGTGTGTGTGTGTGTGTGTGGATAGTAAAACCTATGGTGTGTGTGTGGATAGTAAAACATATGGTGTTTGTGCGGATAGTAAAACATATGGTGTGTGTGGATAGTAAAACATATGGTGTGTGTGTGGATAGTAAAACATATGTTGTGTGTGTGGATAGTAAAACATATGGTGTGTGTGTGGATAGTAAAACATATGGTGTGTGTGTGTGTGTGTGTGTGTGTGTGTGTGTGTGTGTGTGTGTGTGTGTGTGTGTGTGTGTGTGTGTGTGTGTGTGTGTGTGTGTGTGTGTGTGTGTGTGTGTGTGTGTGTGTGTGTGTGTGTGTGTGTGTGTGTGTGTGTGGATAGTAAAACATATGGTGTGTGTGGATAGTAAAACATATGGTGTGTGTGGATAGTAAAACATATGGTGTGTGTGGATAGTAAAACATATGGTGTGTGTGTGGATAGTAAAACATATGGTGTGTGTGTGGATAGTAAAACATATGTGTGTGTGTGTGGATAGTAAAACATATGGTGTGTGTGGATAGTAAAACATATGGTGTGTGTGTGGATAGTAAAACATATGGTGTGTGTGTGGATAGTAAAACATATGGTGTGTGTGATTAGTAAAACAGATGGTGTGTGTGGATAGTAAAACATATGGTGTGTGTGATTAGTAAAACATATGGTGTGTGTGGATAGTAAAACATATAGTGTGTGTGGATAGTAAAACATATGGTGTGTGTGGATATTAAAACATATGGTGTGTGTGGATAGTAAAACATATGGTGTGTGTGGATAGTAAAACATATGGTGTGTGTGATTAGTAAAACATATGGTGTGTGTGGATAGTAAAACATATAGTGTGTGTGGATAGTAAAACATATGGTGTGTGTGATTAGTAAAACATATGGTGTGTGTGGATAGTAAAACATATAGTGTGTGTGGATAGTAAAACATATGGTGTGTGTGATTAGTAAAACATATGGTGTGTGTGGATAGTAAAACATATAGTGTGTGTGGATAGTAAAACATATGGTGTGTGTGATTAGTAAAACATATGGTGTGTGTGGATAGTAAAACATATGGTGTGTGTGGATAGTAAAACATATGGTGTGTGTGATTAGTAAAACATATGGTGTGTGTGGATAGTAAAACATATGGTGTGTGTGATTAGTAAAACATATGGTGTGTGTGGATAGTAAAACATATAGTGTGTGTGGATAGTAAAACATATGGTGTGTGTGGATAGTAAAACATATGGTGTGTGTGGATAGTAAAACATATGTGTGTGTGGATAGTAAAACATAGGGTGTGTGTGTGGATAGTAAAACATATGGTGTGTGTGTGGATAGTAAAACATATAGTGTGTGTGGATAGTAAAACATATAGTGTGTGTGGATAGTAAAACATATGGTGTGTGTGGATAGTAAAACATATGGTGTGTGTGGATAGTAAAACATATGGTGTGTGTGGATAGTAAAACATATGGTGTTTGTGCGGATAGTAAAACATATGGTGTATCTGTGGATAGTAAAACATATGGTGTGTGTGTGTGTGTGTGTGGATAGTAAAACATATGGTGTGTGTGTGTGTGGATAGTAAAACATATGGTGTGTGTGTGTGTGTGTGTGTGTGTGTGTGTGTGTGTGTGTGTGTGTGTGTGTGTGTGTGTGTGTGTGTGTGTGTGTGTGTGTGTGTGTGTGTGTGTGTGTGTGTGTGTGTGTGTGTGTGTGTGTGTGTGTGTGTGGATAGTAAAACATATGGTGTGTGTGTGTGTGGACAGTAAAACATATGGTGTGTGTGTGTGTGGATAGTAAAACATATGGTGTGTGTGATTAGTAAAACATATGGTGAGTGTGTGGATAGTAAAACATATGGTGAGTGTGTGGATAGTAAAACATATGGTGTGTGTGGATAGTAAAACATATAGTGTGTGTGATTAGTAAAACATATGGTGTGTGTGATTAGTAAAACATATGGTGAGTGTGGATAGTAAAACATATGGTGTGTGTGATTAGTAAAACATATGGTGAGTGTGTGGATAGTAAAACATATGGTGTGTGTGATTAGTAAAACATATGGTGAGTGTGTGGATAGTAAAACATATGGTGTGTGTGGATAGTAAAACATATGGTGTGTGTGGATAGTAAAACATATGGTGTGTGTGGATAGTAAAACATATGGTGTGTGTGGATAGTAAAACATATGGTGTTTGTGGATAGTAAAACATACTGTGTGTGTGGATAGTAATACATATGGTGTGTGCAGATAGTAAAACATATGGTGTGTGTGGATAGTAAAACATATAGTGTGTGTGGATAGTAAAACATATGGTGTGTGTGTGGATATTAAAACATATGGTGTGTGTGGATAGTAAAACATGTGGTGTGTGTGGATAGTAAAACATATGGTGTGTGCGGATAGTAAAACATATGGTGTGTGTGTGGATAGTAAAACATATGGTGTGTGTGGATAGTAAAACATATGGTGTGTGTGTGTGTGTGGATAGTAAAACATATGGTGTGTGTGATTAGTAAATCATATGGTGTGTGTGTGGATAGTAAAACATATGGTGTGTGTGTGTGTGTGTGGATAGTAAAACATATGGTGTGTGTGGATAGTAAAACATATGGTGTGTGTGTGGATAGTAAAACATGTGGTGTGTGTGGATAGTAAAACATATGGTGTGTGTGGATAGTAAAACATATGGTGTGTGTGTGGATAGTAAAACATATGGTGTGTGTGGATAGTAAAACATGTGGTGTGTGTGGATAGTAATACATATGGTGTGTGCGGATAGTAAAACATATGGTGTGTGTGTGGATAGTAAAACATATGGTGTGTGTGGATAGTAAAACATATGGTGTGTGTGTGGATAGTAAAACATATGGTGTGTGTGTGTGTGGATAGTAAAACATATGATGTGTGTGATTAGTAAATCATATGGTGTGTGTGTGGATAGTAAAACATATGGTGTGTGTGGATAGTAAAACATATGGTGTGTGTGTGGATAGTAAAACATGTGGTGTGTGTGGATAGTAAAACATATGGTGTGTGTGGATAGTAAAACATATGGTGTGTCTGTGGATAGTAAAACATATGGTGTGTGTGTGGATAGTAAAACATATGGTGTGTGTGGATAGTAAAACATGTGGTGTGTGTGGATAGTAAAACATATGGTGTTTGTGCAGATAGTAAAACATATGGTGTGTCTGTGGATAGTAAAACATATGGTGTGTGTGTGTGGATAGTAAAACATATGGTGTGTGTGGATAGTAAAACATGTGGTGTGTGTGGATAGTAAAACATATGGTGTGTGTGGATAGTAAAACATGTGGTGTGTGTGGATAGTAAAACATATGGTGTTTGTGCAGATAGTAAAACATATGGTGTGTGTGTGGATAGTAAAACATATAGTGTGTGTGTATAGTAAAACATATGGTGTGTGTGTATAGTAAAACATATGGTGTGTGTTTGTATAGTAAAACATATGGTGTGTGTGTGGATAGTAAAACATATGGTGTGTGTGGATAGTAAAACATATGGTGTGTGTGTGGATAGTAAAACATATGGTGTGTGTGTGGATAGTAAAACATATGGTGTGTGTGTGGATAGTAAAACATACGGTGTGTGTGTGTGTGTGTGTGTGGATAGTAAAACCTATGGTGTGTGTGTGGATAGTAAAACATATGGTGTTTGTGCGGATAGTAAAACATATGGTGTGTGTGGATAGTAAAACATATGGTGTGTGTGTGGATAGTAAAACATATGTTGTGTGTGTGGATAGTAAAACATATGGTGTGTGTGTGGATAGTAAAACATATGGTGTGTGTGTGTGTGTGTGTGTGTGTGTGTGTGTGTGTGTGTGTGTGTGTGTGTGTGTGTGTGTGTGTGTGTGTGTGTGTGTGTGTGTGTGTGTGTGTGTGTGTGTGTGTGTGTGTGTGTGTGTGTGTGTGTGTGTGTGTGTGTGTGTGTGTGTGTGTGTGTGGATAGTAAAACATATGGTGTGTGTGGATAGTAAAACATATGGTGTGTGTGGATAGTAAAACATATGGATAGTGTGTGTGGATAGTAAAACATATGGTGTGTGTGTGGATAGTAAAACATATGGTGTGTGTGTGGATAGTAAAACATATGGTGTGTGTGTGTGTGTGTGGATAGTAAAACATATGGTGTGTGTGGATAGTAAAACATATGGTGTGTGTGTGGATAGTAAAACATATGGTGTGTGTGTGTGTGGATAGTAAAACATATGGTGTGTGATTAGTAAAACAGATGGTGTGTGTGGATAGTAAAACATATGGTGTGTGTGATTAGTAAAACATATGGTGTGTGTGGATAGTAAAACATATAGTGTGTGTGGATAGTAAAACATATGGTGTGTGTGGATATTAAAACATATGGTGTGTGTGGATAGTAAAACATATAGTGTGTGTGGATAGTAAAACATATGGTGTGTGTGATTAGTAAAACATATGGTGTGTGTGGATAGTAAAACATATAGTGTGTGTGGATAGTAAAACATATGGTGTGTGGATAGTAAAACATATGGTGTGTGTGGATAGTAAAACATATAGTGTGTGTGGATAGTAAAACATATGGTGTGGATAGTGTGATTAGTAAAACATATGTGTGTGTGGATAGTAAAACATATAGTGTGTGTGGATAGTAAAACATATGGTGTGTGTGATTAGTAAAACATATGGTGTGTGTGGATAGTAAAACATATAGTGTGTGTGGATAGTAAAACATATGGTGTGTGTGATTAGTAAAACATATGGTGTGTGTGGATAGTAAAACATATGGTGTGTGTGATTAGTAAAACATATGGTGTGTGTGGATAGTAAAACATATAGTGTGTGTGGATAGTAAAACATATGGTGTGTGTGGATAGTAAAACATATGGTGTGTGTGGATAGTAAAACATATGGTGTGTGTGGATAGTAAAACATAGGGTGGGTGTGGATAGTAAAACATATAGTGTGTGTGGATAGTAAAACATATAGTGTGTGTGGATAGTAAAACATATAGTGTGTGTGGATAGTAAAACATATGGTGTGTGTGGATAGTAAAACATATGGTGTGTGTGGATAGTAAAACATATGGTGTGTGTGGATAGTAAAACATATGGTGTTTGTGCGGATAGTAAAACATATGGTGTATCTGTGGATAGTAAAACATATGTGTGTGTGGATAGTGTGTGTGTGTGGATAGTAAAACATATGTGTGTGTGTGTGTGTGGATAGTAAAACATATGGTGTGTGTGTGTGTGGTGTGTGTGTGTGTGTGTGTGTGTGTGTGTGTGTGTGTGTGTGTGTGTGTGTGTGTGTGTGTGTGTGTGTGTGTGTGTGTGTGTGTGTGTGTGTGTGTGTGTGTGTGTGTGTGTGTGTGTGTGTGTGTGTGTGTGTGATGGATAGTAAAACATATGTGTGTGTGTGGACAGTAAAACATATGGTGTGTGTGTGTGGATAGTAAAACATATGGTGTGTGTGATTAGTAAAACATATGGTGAGTGTGTGGATAGTAAAACATATGGTGAGTGTGTGGATAGTAAAACATATGGTGTGTGTGGATAGTAAAACATATAGTGTGTGTGATTAGTAAAACATATGGTGTGTGTGATTAGTAAAACATATGGTGAGTGTGGATAGTAAAACATATGGTGTGTGTGATTAGTAAAACATATGGTGAGTGTGTGGATAGTAAAACATATGGTGTGTGTGATTAGTAAAACATATGGTGAGTGTGTGGATAGTAAAACATATGGTGTGTGTGGATAGTAAAACATATGGTGTGTGTGGATAGTAAAACATATGGTGTGTGTGGATAGTAAAACATATGGTGTGTGTGGATAGTAAAACATATGGTGTTTGTGGATAGTAAAACATACTGTGTGTGTGGATAGTAATACATATGGTGTGTGCAGATAGTAAAACATATGGTGTGTGTGGATAGTAAAACATATAGTGTGTGTGGATAGTAAAACATATGGTGTGTGTGTGGATATTAAAACATATGGTGTGTGTGGATAGTAAAACATATGGTGTGTGTGGATAGTAAAACATATGGTGTGTGTGGATAGTAAAACATATGGTGTGTGTGTGGATAGTAAAACATATGGTGTGTGTGGATAGTAAAACATATGGTGTGTGTGTGTGTGGATAGTAAAACATATGGTGTGTGTGTGTGTGGATAGTAAAACATATGGTGTGTGTGTGTGTGGATAGTAAAACATATGGTGTGTGTGTGGATAGTAAAACATATGGTGTGTGTGTGGATAGTAAAACATGTGGTGTGTGTGGATAGTAAAACATATGGTGTGTGTGGATAGTAAAACATATGGTGTGTGTGTGGATAGTAAAACATATGGTGTGTGTGGATAGTAAAACATATGGTGTGTGTGGATAGTAAAACATATGGTGTGTGTGGATAGTAAAACATATGGTGTGTGTGGATAGTAAAACATATGGTGTGTGTGTGGATAGTAAAACATATGGTGTGTGTGTGTGTGGATAGTAAAACATATGGTGTGTGTGGATAGTAAAACATGTGGTGTGTGTGGATAGTAAAACATATGGTGTTTGTGCAGATAGTAAAACATATGGTGTGTCTGTGGATAGTAAAACATATGGTGTGTGTGTGTGTGGATAGTAAAACATATGGTGTGTGTGGATAGTAAAACATGTGGTGTGTGTGGATAGTAAAACATGTGGTGTGTGTGGATAGTAAAACATGTGGTGTGTATGGATAATAAAACATATGGTGTTTGTGCGGATAGTAAAACATATGGTGTGTCTGTGGATAGTAAAACATATGGTGTGTGTGTGTGTGTGTGTGGATAGTAAAACATATGGTGTGTGTGGATAGTAAAACATGTGGTGTGTGTGGATAGTAAAACATATGGTGTTTGTGCAGATAGTAAAACATATGGTGTGTGTGTGGATAGTAAAACATATGGTGTGTGTGTGTGTGGATAGTAAAACATATGGTGTGTGTGGATAGTAAAACATGTGGTGTGTGTGGATAGTAAAACATATGGTGTTTGTGCAGATAGTAAAACATATGGTGTGTGTGCAGATAGTAAAACATATGGTGTGTTGTGCAGATAGTAAAACATATGGTGTGTGTGTGGATAGTAAAACATATGTGTGTGTGTATAGTAAAACATATGGTGTGTGTGTATAGTAAAACATATGGTGTGTGTTTGTATAGTAAAACATATGGTGTGTGTGTGGATAGTAAAACATATGGTGTGTGTGTGGATAGTAAAACATATGGTGTGTGTGTATGGATAGTAAAACATATGGTGTGTGTGTGGATAGTAAAACATATGGTGTGTATGGATAGTAAAACATGTGGTGTGTGTGGATAGTAAAACATATGGTGTGTGTGGATAGTAAAACATATGGTGTGTGTGTGTGTGGATAGTAAAACATATGGTGTGTGTGGATAGTAAAACATATGGTGTGTGTGGATAGTAAAACATATAGTGTGTGTGGATAGTAAAACATATGGTGTGTGTGTGGATAGTAAAACATATGGTGTGTGTGGATAGTAAAACATACGGTGTGTGTGGATAGTAAAACATATGGTGTGTGTGTGGATAGTAAAACATATGGTGTGTGTTTGTATAGTAAAACATATGGTGTGTGTTTGTATAGTAAAACATACGGTGTGTGTTTGTA